>NC_056737.1:1992480558-1992525558 GCF_019279795.1 Protopterus annectens | reverse complement strand
GCTATGCCTTCTGTGGCAACTTTTAAGAAATATGAGTGTATATCATCAGGGGCATTGGAGCCGGGTTTCAATGTTAGTAGACGTTTTTTTATGGTGGCTGTAGGGATGGGGTTGAAGGAGAAATGAGGAGGTTGGGAGTAGAAGATGCTAGGGGAGGGAGGGATAGGTGAAAATAAGGGTGGGGAAGCCAAATGGGAAGTGAAGGATGATGTAAGTTTACTTATGGAATCGATAAAGAAAGTGTTAAATTGGGTGGCTAAGTCCAAGTCAGAGGCATCTGGATCAGGGCAGGGTTTTTCGTTTTTTCCAGGGTTGAGAAGGGAGGAGATTATATGCCAGAATTCTTTGGGGTTTGGTGTTATGGCTGGTTTGGAGTTTAGAGAAGTAGGCTTTGCGGTCTGAGATAATAAGTGCTTTTACTTTGTTACAAAGTGTTTTAAATTCATTAAGGGTGGTGATAGTTTTATTTTTGGAGTAGCATTTCCAGGCTTTATCCCAGAATCGCATGGCTAGTAAAGTATTTTTGGTTAGCCAGGGTACAGGATTGCTTCTTATGCATTTTGTTTTTAGAGGGGCAAAGGAGTCAAGCAAGTTGAGGAAAGTTGAGTTAAAGCAAGTAACAGCATTTTCTAAGGGCAGGGTTTTTAGTGGGTTCCAGTTAATTTTTTTAGTGCATTTGAGAATGTGCCAGGATTAAAGTTTTTTAGACAGCAAGTGAAGATGTAGGTATGAGTTAGTTGTATGGAGGAGGGAAGACGGTGGGCAAAAGTGGGGAAGTGGTCACCTAATGGGTCAGGCAGACTGCCACTATCAGAGATGTAATGTGGATGAGAAACTAGAATCCAGTCCAGGGTGCTTCCAGTAAGGAAGGTCTTGGAAGGCATAGTTGTTAAATTATTAGTTTATGTTTGTTTATATGAAGTAGGGCTGGAATTAGTTCTGCCTTGCCAAATTTGGGAATAGGTTTGGTATAGGGGGTAACTAAGTGGGGTGATGAGTAGAGGAGAGTGACTCCCCCTCCTTTTTTATGTGTTATATCTTTCCTAATTATGGAGTAGTTGGGTGGTGTTAGTTCAGAGTCTTTTATATGAGGTTTGAGCCAGGTTTCTGAGATGGCCAGAATATCGGGTTGGTTATGGAGAAGCCAGGCATGGAGGTTAGGAATGTTGTTGCACATGCTCTGAGCATTTAGACCTGAGAAATGGAGGAGTTTATCAGTTGTGGGAGGAGGATGGGATTGGGAGATTGAGATGTGTGGGGGAGAAGGGCCAGGATTTGGGTGAATGTCACCAGAGAGCAGGATAATGAGATGGCAGAAGAGGTATTTGAGTTGCTTGGTATGTAATCTATGGGGTGTAAGCTTTATGAGAATGTGGATAATATAGATGCGAGTAGAGTTTTTGGGGTTAGGTAAGAGTTTGTAGGTGAAGAGCATACTATTATTGAAGGGGTAGAGACTGGGTGATATGCAGGCTGAGGAATGTGTGTGCATCATGGAGATTGGGTTAGTTGTATGAAATGTGGGTGGGTGATTTGCACTGAGAGGTTGGGTAGATAGGTTATGTAAGATATGGTAATAAGTAGTAGTATTTGAGTTAGATGTGAAAGAGGTTTGGTAGACATGATGACTATTCAGGATATAATGGGGAGTGAGTTTCGGATTAAGTTGATATTAGTAAAAATTTAAAGCATGGGTTTGGGTACCTGAGAAGGTAATACGGATAGTTTGTGTTAATGTGCTAGGAGGTTTTGACGTAGGAGGGGTGGGTTATAATGTCACATATTCAATGTTAGAAGTTATGTGTGAGATATTTGGGGTGTTTACTGGGTATGTTTTTATTGGGTAGTTGCTACTGTGTGTGAGTGCAAATGTATTGTAGATAGGTAGTAATTTGTAATGGGAGGGGTTAGTTATAATTACTTAAGCAGATTTGGTGGTTTGAACTCTGGTGGGTGTGGCTTGGTCAAGTTTAAATTACAGGTATTGGGGGCTGGTGGGATATGGGGTCAAGGAGGGGAGTGGAGTGAGCCTGAGCATAGTGAGGGGGAACAGAGCGGGATGAGCCAAGTGCCAAGATCCAAGCTGAATGCAGCGAGATGGGCCAAGATCCAAGCAAAGGCAAGTTTGTAAGAGCCAAGATCCAAGCAGAATGGAGTGGGATGAGCCAAGAGCCAAGATCCAAGCAAAAACAAGTTTGTGTTTAAGAAACAATCAGAATTGACCAAGGACTGCTCTGAAGCTGTAAGTCATTTCTTAACCATTTCTCAAGTGGAAGAACAGGATAACCTTGTATCAGTAAGCTACTGTGGTCTCAGTTTAAATTAACAAACACACAGTATTTGATCAATTATGGATACTATTTGCTAACAGAAGGGAATAAAAGAGAAATGAAAGATGAGTGTGAGTGTGCGGGAGGGGGGGGTGGGGGGGCTGCTTACAAGCCAAAGCAGAGTGCTCTCCATGGGATAATGAATATTAGCTCAAACAGGTAGACACATACACAAAGTTAACTTTAGCTGTTTGTGTTTGCAGACAGTTCAGACCCGGGCTGCGCTTTTCTTATAACAATGTATCTGCTGGTCGGATAAAATATAAAGGTGGTACTGCAGATGAATACTTAGAGTGGTGTTAGGTCTAGAAAAGAAGAGTACAGAGAGGAGTAAGCACTTTTGAGATGGTAAAGATATATTATAAAGTTTACAAAACAAACTGAGCAAATAGCTACTGCATACAGGAAAATATGTCTTGAATCAACTACTACTATATGCAGATACTGAGCCAATTGGAAAAACACATCGGTGAGCAGGGACCTCAGCTGACAGGTATGCAGTCACAGATAAAAATATAGTGAGCAGCACTCTGTCCTGGGTCTCTAATGTGATTCTATCCACCACTAACACCACAATTATATAGAAATAATTAGACACCAGTATGAGCTGAAGATGAAGATATGCAAATTCTGCAGCTGGATATAAGATGTATTACTAAGTATCTGTAAGTAAAGTTAATGAATACACCTCTAGGTACCTTGGCTTGTACCTTGCCCTAGAATTGCTTTTGCAGTTATGGGAAGGTCTTTTTTCAGTTGCTAAACAGAAAAATGCATACTGCCACAGCATGTAAAGATGGAAAGCTCACCAATGACACTATAGCCTTGATCACATGTTCAGAAGCAACTGTTTTATTAACTACCTAGGTGAGTAGCCTTATTCCAAAGGACCATGCCAACCATAACCAGATTCAGATGTACAACATAAACAACATACAGAGGATTTAAATATATTACAATTTACTGAGCAATTCTACAGGAACTAACTGCTAAAAGTGCAGTAATATAATGCAGCTTAGCCCGAAGTACTGCAAAATATCTTACATATTCAGCAATATGTTTAGAAGTTCAATGCTTATCCTGTTACAGCATAACATTTTATATATAGGGAAAAGAACAAAGAAGTCCATCGTTACTTATTGCACTGCGTGGGCATTTCATTTTAAACAGTGTCCAAAGGTTGCCTATAGCTTGAGACAGAAGACCCAAAGTGGTCATGCAATACAAGATTATGAATGAGTGGAAAGACATAAAAAGCACATTCATTCAATGGGAGCCACTCTACCTTTGCAAGAAAGATGCTTATTTCTGTCAGAAAGTATAAAGAAGGAGCATATTTTTCAGAGTTACCCGCATACAGTTATAATTGTTGGTGTTAGACAGAGTAATATAGTGTGTGTGTGTGTGTGTGTGTGTGTGTGTGTGTGTGTGTGTGTGTGTGTGTGTGTGTGTGTGTGTGTGTGTGCATCTATATACATACATATATGATGTTTGCTATATTTAATGCTTGAGGTGAGCAGCCAAATCAAAAAATTGTTCAAAAAGGCAACATCAGTTTAAATCCATCAAAATAAAGATGTTTTGTTTTTACTGAGCATCCTTAACATATCAAGAAGAAAAGGATTACAGTTAGAATATACATGAGTGAAGATCTGCACTAAAGTATAACATGAACCAAGTGTCATGGACTGCTTTCACTTTGCTGGCAGAACCCTTAAGTCACTGGAAGGGTGCATTGGTAAGACAGTCATAAAAAATGAATCACTCTTCTTTACTTATAACAAATTTTAACTGGGGCAGGGCACTGATCCCACTGGATCCATTTCAGTCTCAGCCCAGTTTACCAAAATTATCATACATGCCCAAAGTACCATAAAACCAAGTTCAAGCAAAAGTCACAGTTTCCCTGTGGTGTTCTCTCCCTGTATTTGGCATGCATATGTCACTCCTCATTCATTGCCAAGTCTGCTTTACAAAACTGCAAAGACTGCATCCATAATGCGGTGTAATAACTTGTTTTCACTTACTGCTGTGATAGAAATAGTAATGTTACAAAGCCCTCACCCAAATAAAAACACAAAATATGTTTTTAATTCTGAAATGACCAGACCTACAGAGAATAAAAAAATGCAAAGGTTATGACTGGCGTTGACTTTTGCTCTGTTGAAATCTATGTTATAGTATTCTGTATAGCTCATTGCACATTCAGCCTGCATAATGAGCTGCTCTAGCTGAACAGAGATCCAATTAAAATGAATCCCTATTAGCATTTTGAAAGATCTGTATCATGCTTGGTATACTTTTTATACTCCAGAACTACTATTTATACTGCTTTCATTTTATGACATTTTTTTACTGCAGATTTAAGGAACAAATAGGACAGATAAAAATACACAGCTGCCTTAGTTACCACACCTCCAATTCAGTAAGTACTGTACAATCTTCCAGTAAAGTCTGTATATCTATCTATCTATCTATCTATCTATCTATCTATCTATCTATCTATCTATCTATCTATATGTCCATATTTATATATGAATTTACCTCATTTTATCAAAATCACATATTATCAAATCTCACTTTGTCGACTTTTAAAATATCAAACTCTCACTTCATCGAAACAGTGGAACTAGAAGATCTTCCCAGGGTAAGTAACCACTTACCCAAAAAGAAACAAAACCCAAACTGCAGCATCCCTAACCCATACAGGTGGGGGACTACACCCCCACACCCCCTAACTAAATATACCAACTCCTATATCACACTACAGTTGGGAAAAGGGCAAAGTTTACCGTCTCTCCCAACAGGTTACTTACCCTGGGAAGATCTTCTTAGTTCCATTGCTTCAATATTTTGAGTGTCGACAAAGTGAGATTTGATAATATGCGATTTTGACAGTCATTTAAACCCACATGTATATATATAATACATATATATATATATATATATATAGAGAGAGAGAGAGACAGAGACACATGTGCGTGTGTGTATGTGTGTGTGTGTGTGTGTGTGTGTGTGTGTGTGTGTGTGTGTGTGTGTGAGTGTGTGTGTTTGTGTGTGTGTATACATATATATATATATATATATATATATATATATATATATATATATATATATATATTATATATTTATATATGCACACAAGCCCAGAGAGTAGCAATAATCTAACTCTTTGGATTATCAATGCTACTAAGTTTGATTAATCCAGTGGGAATGGGGCAATCTATGGTGAGCGGGTCCCAGAGAAACATCATAATCCTAGTGACCATGTGGTTTGAATGAAAAACATAGGAATTGTAAAATGCTGATAAAATCACTGAAGTACACATCAAGCAAAAGGCATAAAGATAAAGACAAAATGTAATTACCAGATGCTCCTTACATTGTTTATACAGCTTGCTTTCATCTTGAGAGTTCACTTAAATGTGTCCTCTTGCTCTCCAAGATGTTGCTTCATGGGATATGATTCAGTTGAGCTAATGTTTGTTAGCTGGTTCCACAAGGCTGAAAATGTCCTTCAGGATGATAAGATGCAACACTGTACCCTAGATGTAGTATCATTTAGAAATGTTCATAGGTTCATAGGTGTGTACTAGCTTAATGGCCCTGGGGCCTTTACAAGCCTATCCATAGGATCACCCTGGCATAGTACCACCCAACCTTAGTTCCCAGTGCCTCTGTCAAGTAGAGCCGCTGGATTTATTCCTGGGGTGAATTTTATGTTTCCCATCTACTCATCAAGATTTCTCTTGAAAAGGGTTAGCAAGGTGTTCTACTTCACATGTATGGGAAGTCTGTTCCATAGCATGGGCAGTCTTTGGGTTATAAACACGTCCCTCCAGCATGTTATGTTAATTGTGGTAATGAGGTTGAGGTCTCTGGAGCGTGTGGTGCTGAGGGATTGGGATTTCTTTAGATGAAGCATTTCTAACAGAGCTGGGTCAGACATGGCTTTGTAAGTCGAGCAGAAATTGCCTCTAAGTAGACGATATGAGACAGAGAATAGTTGCTGTTTTTTGAGTCTGTCCATACAGGACAAGTGTTTAAGGCCTAGGATCCTCTTTGTGAGGTACTTTTGTGGCCTCTCCAGTTGTTGCAGGTGTCTAGTGAGGTACATGCCAAATGGGGCATTGTACTCGATGATTGGCCTAATGAGGGAAGAGTAGAGGGAGACAATGACCTCTTTCTTCCTGGATGCAAAACCCTTAGTAATGAGATGTGCCACATAGAAGGACTTTCTGACCACAATGGCAATGTGGTGATCAAAAGAGAGGTTGCTGTCAACCTGTGCTCCCAGAACTCTTATAACACCTTCTGTGTTCAGTGGACTACCATCAATGTGGTAATTCATGGGAACTGTTTTTTTCCCAAAGGGGATGACAACACATTTTTTTGGCATTGAGCTTAAGGCCATGGTTCTGACACCAGTCGTTGGTTACAGTGAGGCCTTTCTGTAGGATGTCAACATCACTTGGGGAGTTAATAATAGCTCCTGACTTGCAATCGTATGCAAACTTTGTCAGCCAGAGTCCCTTTGTATTGGCCTGGACTTCAGAGAAGTAGATACCAAACAGGAGAGGACCCAGGACCAAACCCTGGGGGACTCCACTCGTGTTTAGTCAGCAGTCTGACTTGGAGTCAGCTACTTTCACACTGTGGGTTCTATTTCTGAGCCAGTTTGCAACCCACCTAGTGATATAGGGGTTGATGCCAAGCTTAGTGAGTTTTTCTATGATTCCCGAGTGAGGAATGGTATCAAAAGCCTTGGCCAGATCAAGGTAGGCTGTAAGAACCACCTTGCCTTCATTGACAGCTCTAGTGACTGACTCAAAGAAGTCGACCAAGTTGAGGAGGCATGATCTACCCTTCGCAAAACCAGACTGTGTGGGATCCAGAGTTTGGAGATTCCTTATATCCTTGTTTATTAGGTCCATGATGATGCGTTCCATAGCTTTGCATATCAGACTCGTCAGGCTAATGGGGCGACAGTTCCCAGGGTCTGTAGTAGCTCCTCCTTTCTGGAGAGGGATGACTGTAGCAGTGCACCATTCAGTAGGGACAAAGCCTAAGGTGAGGCTGTGATTGAACAGGGCACACAGGTGAGGTGCCAGTTCACTCTGTAGTTCATATAGAACACAACCAGGGATATTGTCAGGTCCCATAGAAGCTGTATTCTTAGCCTTGGACAGTGCTATTTTAACCTGTGCAGCAGTAATACTGGGTGCCTGGCAACCTACTCGTATTGTGATTGGTCTTTCGGGGGGGGGGGGGGTAAAGTTGGCAATGAATCTGTCAGCCAGTATACTGGCAATATCTGTTGGCTCAGTATAGGAGGTATTATTGTGCAGTAGCTCAGAGCAAATCTGGGTATTGCTGACTATAGAAGGGCTTGTGGTTGTCTTTACTACCTGCTGCAATTCTGTTTTCATAACTAGCTTTAGAGGATTTGATGAGGGATCTCAACTTTTTGTTGAGGCTGATAAGGGAGTTTTTCCAGTACTGGGACTTCACCTTATTCCACATCAGTTTCTTCATTCTGTTGTAGAGTTTGTTTATGGCAGCAGATCACCAGACTGGCTTCCTTTTTTTGGAGGAGACCTTCTTGGCTCTATTGGGTATGGCAAGTTCCATGTATTTGTGTATCTATTCACACAGTGCATTGGTGTATAACTCTGTAGTCATGCAACTGTTCTCCATTTGCATGGGTGCAGTGAAGTTAGCCACCTCTGTTTTTAGGAGCCCAAAGTTAACTTTGGAGAAGTTTTTCATGGTGGTTGCCTTTGCGGGGAGGGGGGGGTGTTGATTTCCAAGGTGATTAGTTTGTAGTCAGATCTAACCAGGGAGGAGCTGACTATTGGTGTAGAGCAAGAGTTGCCCATGTTAGTAATGACCAGGTCAGGGATGTTGCTGCCTCTAGTGGGGGTAAGAACGAGCTGATCCAGGGCATTGGAATTAATGAACTCCAGGAAATGTTGGGCAAGTGTATTGGTACATGAGTAGTTTTCCCAGTTAATGGAGGAGTAGTTGAAGTCGCCTAGTAAGAGAGTGTTAGGTTGGGCCATAATATTCTCCAGGGTGCTTAGGAACATGGAGTGCGAGTCTTGGGACATGCTTGGGCACCTATAGCAGGCTACGACCTGAATCGCTGTCTTACACAATGTTAGCTGCACCTGAAGTATCTCTGATGCGTTATGTTGGGCTACCAGTCTGGAGGTGTGCGCATCCTTTATGAACATGGAAACACCACCACCTTTGAAGCTTCGGTCCAAGTTCTGGGGCCGAAAGGTGTGGAATGAGTTATAGCCTGGTAATGCAGAAGTGCTTTCTGCTGCCTTGAACCAGGTCTCTGTTACAGCACAAATGTCGATGTTCTCCATTTTAAGGAGTGCTTCAAGCAAGTGCATTTTGAGATTTAGACTTCCAGCGTTGAGCAGCATGACCCTCCGATTGCATTTGTTTGTAGTTGTTATGGTGGTAATTTGGTCTTTGGAACACTGCCTAAAAACGTACTATGGGAGTAGCAAGAGCCTTGGCCAGTATCCAGAAGCCAAGGGGTGACAGATGCAGGCCATTTCTGGCAAAGCATCAAGGTCTGTCAATCATGTCATCCCAGGCAGATACTGGATCCCCTTAGAATGACACCAGAAACTTAGCCAATTGCTGAAATCAATAATTTTCTGCTTGTACTGTGGTATCATTCTGGGTGATGGTAGGATGCTGCTCAGGGCCAGGAAGGTACGTCTCAGGTCATTCACACCCACATATACTATGACAGAGTCATATTTGTACCTGTTGTTGAGGGACCTGAGTGTGTGCATTATGTGGCGGATCCTGACACCTGACAGGCAGCTGACTGTTACTTTCTCCTTATTCAACCTAGTGAGTGGGACATCAGTGTGCCTCACTATCGAATCATCTATGACTAGTGTGTTGGGCATGTTGTTTTGCCTTAGGGGTTTTGGTTGAGTGGCACACTGTTTAGGAGAATTATGTGTCTCGTGATTAGTGTTGTGTTGTGATGGTCGAGTGCATTTCTGCCTTGGAGGTCTCTGCTGCTTGGGTAGATTTTTATTAAGAGCCTCCATGAAGGTGGGTGTGTGGTTTGTGTTTTTATGTGAAGGCAGTGCTGGTGTGTGTTCTGGAGGGCTATGTGTTCCTAGTAAAGTAACATAGCTTCATAGGATACCACCAGGCAATAGAACAGTTAAGCCTTTTTAAGTCTAGTCAGTTCAACTGTTCATGTAAATTCAGCTAGTTAATCCCCTGTCCATAAAGGATGAGGGGTGAGGGAGTCAGGCCTGTGGTAAAATTGTGGTATCCAATCAATTTGTCTAAATTAGGTTTCAAGATAGTGAGAAGTATATATTGCTTTACAGAAAGTGAGAATTTGTTCCAGAGTAGTGTAATTCTTTGGGAGTGATATCCCTCATACCAACATGTTCTAGTTATTTTGTAGTATATATTCAGGTCCCTTAATCTTGTATTTGTATTATGACCAGTTTTGTGGATATGTAGTACAGTAAACTCTCAGTTTCCCAGAACTCAAGCAACCGGCAAAAGATATCAAAGAAGTACAGTACAATTTTCATGTGTTGCACTTTCTGTTTTTCCCTCGCAGAAACATACCTTACATTTTTAGAGTTTTAGAGTTTTAAAAAGGAAGATAGGAATAAATTCCCTCTCTCTGACCCCAACCTGACAACAAGTCAAACCAAACAAATAGTATAGGAAACAGTATTAGTCAGGCCTATTATTAATAGTAACTCTCAAGCAACCAGAAACTACAGTTATCCGGCATTGAGCAGTCCTCATGGGTGCCAGTTAATTGAGAGTTTACTGTAGATCAGATAAGCTGCTTCATTTCTAGGTTTACAGTCTACACATAGATCACCCCATAGAAGTCTGTAGGAAACAAAGAAGAGAGGAAGAGATTTAACATGTTCTAGGTAACATTGCAAGTTCATTCCCAAGATCTTTTTAATGAGAATCCATTGGGTATTTTCAAGTTGGGTTAAGTGTTTGGATAGGTGCATAATGAAGATACATTTCTTTTGAGTATTGGTCTGATGAGGGATGGGTAGAGGGGAATGATGATCTCCTTTGGCCAAGAGAGATACCCTTAGTAATCAGATGGACAAGGTAGAAGGCTTTACTAATGACATAGAATACATAGTGGTCTAAGGGTTGCTCATTTTCCACAAAGCTACCTAGATCTCCAATGACAGAACTTATCTTAACTGGCATAACATTATATGCTAGGTGTCTAAGAGGCTTTGTTTCCCAAAGTAAACAATGCTATATTTTGTGGCATTCAGCTTTAGACCATGATTCTGACACTCCAATTTTGTTCAAATTATGTCATCTTGGAGCACCTGAGTGTCTTCAGGGGACTTGATGATAGCTTCAAGTTTGTTGAATTGTATTGGCCTCATATGGTGAGCAACTCGGCTCCGTGATCTGATTTCCCCATGGAGGGTATGACAATGGTCAATGATCAGTCAGGTACTGTGTTTTTGAGGACACAATCTGGTATGTTGGTATATGCAGTGGGGAAGGGTGATATTTGATTGAGGGAGTTTGTAATGATAACTTCAAGGAAGCACAGGTATATTTACTTGTAGTGATGTAGGTATGTCAGTTTATGGAGAGCTACTTAAAGTCTTCTAAAAATATGGTGTGCTGTTTAATGGAGAGGAAGTCTAGTTTATTAAGATGTTTTTTGTGATTGGTGTCATAGACAGAGTTCTACAAGTATCCAGGATGTAGTATGAGGTCTTGTTTCCAGAGACTATGATATGAAGCCATTACAGACCATTGCTTTGCTTAAACAGTTTAGACATGATGGTGTTTTGAATAAAGGCAGGTATTCCATAATTATCAATAATGCCATTTATGCTAGTAGGCCTAAACAAGTGGTAGCCAGAGAAGCCTAGCAAGGAGAGAGGGTTGCCACTGCTCTGCATCAGGTCTCAGTAACAAAACAACTATTCATATTTCCAGAATTATGAATCCTTGAGGGTGGGAATATTTTTATTATGCTGCTAAGAAATGTGATCTAGACTGATATTTGAAAATTGGAATTTGCGTTTGTTAGATTGGTAGCCTATGTAGATTGATACTGCCTAAGAAAAGCGCTATGGAGTTAAACAAAAAAGTCTTAGCAAGAAAACAAAAGCCCAGTGAGATAGCTGCAGGCTTTCCTTTGCAAAACTGGTGAGATTGTCTTCAATCTCCCTGCAGGCTGACAAACACATTGGGGCTCCTTAGAATGACACTAATAAATGAGCCAATTATTAAAGTCAATAATTTTCCTTCTACAGTGGAATCATTCTCAATGACAGTAAGATACTACATGAAGACTAGTTTCTTCCCAGCCTTACAGATATACTCAGAGAGTTCCATCATCTCTCTTTATATAGTCTGTGCATCTCAAGTCATTTACACCCATGTAGACAAATTCCATATCATATTCATACTTGTGGTAAAGGGACGTGTGCTTGGTGATATGGCAGATGGAAGCACATGAAAGGCAGCTGAGTGTTACAATTTCTTTGCTCAGTATTATAAGTACTGCATCAGAGTGCTGAACTACGGCGTCACCTATAGCAAATACATTACTATGGCAAATGGACTTATAATCTTCCTCCATTTAGCAGAAATCAGCAAGATATAATTTGCTTCAGCAATAGTACAATGTGTGTTTTAAACCAGTCACAATATTTAAACTTGTTTAATTTTCTGTCTCAGATCAACATATTTGTATGCCATGCAATTATATATTTTTTTTTGTTTTACACAGATGGCATTTGATTAGTTTATGTTGCAGACTTCTAAATGCAATAGTAATTATAATAAGCACTCACCACTTCATAAATAAGGCATGACGATTCCTTAAACAGAATGGCAACGTCACCATAGTTTAATCTAAAAGAAAACAACATGACGTATTCCCCAGATCTGTCTTATATTGCTTCTGTACACATAATCAAGGGACATTTGATCAGGCTCTACTGGACATATCACAAATGTTCAAATTTAAACTTGCTTATAAGTCATATTGCTGAAATGAAAGCACCATGGCATAACTGCTTGTGTGAAACAGCTGTACACTTTATTAAAGACTTTCTCCTTTCCCCATTGTACAACCCTGAACTTAGTGTATACAAATAAGGCTGCTCTAATTTGCTTCTAGCTACACTGACTGGGAGTATCACGTCGCTGCATGTTGTTCTGTTGGCATCTCTTAGCCATGCAAAATGTAACTTCCTTGTGAACCTCGCTAGCTAGATAATACTTAAAACACAGGAAAATATAAATGACCAGCAAACTTGTACCCCTTCAGTTACAGGCCTCCTTGCACTCTGCAGTGTAGTAACTGCCTTATGCTCACTGATAATAAACTCCTGCTTAACTCAGAAAGCTCTGCTTTCAAAAAGTGTAAATATTCGGGCGGCGCAGTGGTGCAGTGGTTAACATTGTCACCTCACAACAAGAGGTTCTCCGGTTCGATTCTCGGCTGGGGTGCCTTCTGTGTGGAGTTTGCATGTTCTCCCTGTGTTCGCATGGGTTTCCTCCGGGTACTCCGGTTTCCTCCCACATTCCAAAGACATGCATCTGGAGCATTTCTCCCCGGGCCTCTGCTGAAAACAGGCTCTGTGGAACCTAGTCGGACTTTCCTGGTCAACAAATGATAAATAAATAAAAATAAAAAAAAAATTAGATAATGCAGTGGCATTCCTTTCACAAACAGAAATACAGTGATTATCCTACATACACACCTTCTTTTCAACCACTACCACCTTTGCAAATGGAACACAGGATAATGTCATAAGCTGATACCATAAAAAGATCCTTGCAAAAGCTTCTGAGAACTTGTAAAAACAGGCCTCAGTAGAAGTTCCTCAACTCACGTATTTCATACACACCTACAAGTCAATGAAATAAAGTACAATGCGCTATCTTCTCAGGCAACAAAAGGAGGAAACGCAGTATACCAGCAAAAACAGCCAAGACGTTTATTGAAACAACTCACAATGACACTCCATCATAAATGTATAATCCAAGGTTAAGCACTTTCACCTACATGTGTAGGCTTCTTCAGAACAAAAAAATGTTAAAAATCCACAATTTAAATAACCTTTTTGGCACGAAATGACTGCTACTGTTTGTTATACTTAAAGTTACATACATCTCATAAATGTTAACTTATTGAACATCAACATATTTGTTGGATAAACGTCCATTTCGTTAAAATGTGTATATTTGAAACTATCTGATGTTTAATTGTGCAAATAGATTTGTGTGAATTTTAAATATAAATATATGTCACTAATAGTAAATAGCCTCCTATGTGTACCTACTAATTAGATAACAATAACAACATAATTTATTAATAGAAGTGTTCACAAAATTTATTAAAAGATCTGTTAGTAAAAAACACCTAAAATCTGTTTGCTAATATATTAATGGATTCAAAAATCCAAAAATATAGAATTAAAAAATAATTAAAACATTTAAAAAATTATTTAAGAAATTACATATACAATACTTATATTGAGTGTGGTTTGTAAATAAAGGTGTTTTAAAATTTGTGGTGTATTTACATATTTTTATATATATATATGTATAAATATTTAATAGTACAAAAATAACCATAATAATAAATAAATAATGTAAAATGTATTGATTGTTAGTGTACTGTTGATTTAAATATATTTACCTATAATTTCATATGTTTAATATAATATATCAAAATTTACAAGTTCTACACGTCACCAATAGAGCAGTTGTCCTCAGTCAAGTAATATTATACTAGCTTCTAATAAGAAAGTATTAGTAACAGGTGACAAAACTGTTAGGCATACCCCACTCATCAGGGTGGATAAAGATAGGATTACTGTCAGCTGCCTCTCAGTGGCAAAGATCACAGACATTACAGGGACCCTCGGAACCCTTTCCAAGAGAAGTATGACTATGACATGGTGGTGACATTAGGGGACTGAATAATCTAGGGCACCAAACCCCGACATGTCAAAACTTTCTAGGCATGTAAAGGATGCAGGGAAGACTCTGGTCCTGAGCAGAATTCTTCCTTCACCAAGAATGATGCCTAGGTATAAAAACTAGATAATTGACTTTAATAATTAGCATAAAAGCTGTGCCATTGCAAAAGGATCCAGTAAGTGTCAGTCTGGGATGACATGAATACAGTCCCTTACTTGTTTTGTAAGGGATGGCTTGCATCTATTGTTCAAGGTTTCTGTATTGTGACAAAAGCCATTGCTGTCCCCATGGAGCATTTTTTAGGCATATTCCATCTAATGGACATCTCACCTTAGAAAATGTTTCAAACCCTAAACTGGACCACAGTTGCCATTAATGAGGTGCTCCCACTTCTGGAACATGGCCATGTATGTGTAGTTACAGACACTTGGTTTAAATGCAAATAAAGCACTCCCTACATACATGTGTTTTGCACTTACCATGCCTCCAGAACTCCCTCCATGTCTCCAGATGATTATGTTAGATTCCCAGAAGTTTTAGAAGAAATTCCTATAAGGGATAATGCCATAATCCCAGGTGACTTCAGTACTTTTTCCTCTAAAACAGGCTACACCCATAAATTTCTGGATTTCATAACTAATTCCCCAAACCAAATAGTTAGCAGGTCAACTAGAGGCCAAACTATTCAGGATTTAGTCTTCACTAATATTACCTGTCCCTGTTCCATTCCCCTAATCTCTTCTTCTCTAGTTAAGTTAAACTATCATCCTGCTTAGCCAACATCTCCATATTTTAGGACTTCGAAAGGATAGACCTTATACACTTATATGTTGAAATGTAAATTTACCTAGGGTATCACTTCCACTGACACCAGCACAGCAGCCAACTTTACAGAGCAGTTTTATGTTAGTGTAGACAAATGCTCAGCTCTAGCAGTCCCTATTAGAGACATATACAATAGGACATTTACAAACAGCCCCCTGGTGGTCAACTGATGTAAGCAACCCTTATAGCAAAAGAAAAACTGCATCATAAGGCAGGATGGCAGGAACACCTAAGAATGAGGAAATATTACCAAGAAAATGAAAATTACTATAAGGATGAGTAAAGCAATCCATGAATGGTTATTTGCTCCTGAAGCAAAGACTAACTACAAATCCTTCCTTATCTGTGTTAGAAAGCTAAGGAATAGCACTCAATGTTGTTCTGAACTGAACAACACTCAGTGTTGCCCTGAACTTCTCCTTAATAGCTGTCCCTACTCCAAACCTAATTACAATGCAAATGTACTAGCAAATAAGTTCTCTGCAAATCTTACCCATGAAGCATTGATTTCAACACAACCCCTCCCAGATTCCTTTGTCCTCGTTACTTATAAAGAATACATTCTTAATGTACTAGCTAAAAACAAAAACACTTCCATAATGGATCTTGATAACATAACTGAGAGCTCACTAACAGGGTCAAACAGATTCTCAGTGAACCTCTTCTTAAATTGTTTAATCTAAGTCTAGTTACAGGTCATGGACCAAATCCTGACAGACTGCAGTAGTGATGCCTCTCCACAAAGGTGGTCCTACCACTGATCATGGGAATTACAAACCAATCAGCATTATGAGTAAGATCTTTAAAGCTATGGACTGGCTTATAACCAATCTCATTAATTATGATATTAGAAATATCATTAAAGCTTGATCCCCAGCAATTTCCCTTCATCAAAGGGAGATTATGCCTGCACACAACTTGTCAACAGTGGTGATTCTATTCATACAGCCTCATTCTGGAACTGTAAGTAAGCTATCATCTTCAGACATAGATCCTTATGTGGTAAGATGGATTGCCAGTTGAATGAAAGATAAAACCTACATTGTTTACATGACATGTGCCTCTTCAAATGGTGCTAAGCTAACCAAGCTCTCTAGTTAACCAGATTTGCAGATGACTGCAAATTGGATGTAACTGGTAAAATCCCTTTAGATATTTGCACCCTCCAAATATACCTTATCTTGGTTAATATCTGGTATATATGGAAATGTTCTTAACAGAACAGTAAAAAGTGCAGTATTGTTTCTTTTTGAAAACAAAAAGTTTCCCACAATGTACAATGCACATAACATACCTTTAGAAAATGAAAAGGTAGTCAGGGACCTGGCCACTTTGGTCAACAGTTCTCTCCCTTTTGATCATCATGTAGCAACTGTTGGTCAGGAAATCCTTCTACTTAGCACAGCTAGTAGCAAAAAGGTATTTCACCTAGGTCTAAAGATGTTATTGTTCCCTATATTCAGCATTGATCAGTCCCATTTTAGAATACAATGCTCCATTTTGCATGTAACTCATGCATTTCAGCAAACTCAAAAAGCCACAGAAACCCCTAGTAAAATATATCTCTGGCCCTAAGAACCTTCATTATCAGGGAAGACTGAAAGCTCTGTCCCCTGTATTCTTTGACTTATGGACTCTGGGGGGTGATCTGTGCCTCACATACCAAATCATTACAAATCAGGTAGTCCTTGACTTCCTATATCTCGGTAAGAAAAACATCTCAGCTAATAGTAGAATAAGAGACCTGAACCTTCAACAGTAAATAAATAGAATGCAATGAAGAGATAAATGCATTACCCAGAGACTCTCTTCTCTGGAATGGACATCCTGTGTACATTAAACAATGTGATTCTATACATTCATTCATTCATAATAGACCTGGACAAATGGAAAGATAAGAGAATCTGCCCTTTTCCTCCTTGAGAAAATGGGTCAAACCCAAAGATGCACATTGTTAGGGTGCAGATGGTCATTAAACTAAAGCAGCCTTGAAACTTCTATGAATACTATGAATGGTGTGCAAGCCCCACCATGCAAAAACGCTTGTTTATTACTGCACCTTATTGCCGAGAAGTTATGTTCTTGTGAAGTTGTGATCAAGAAAATGGTTTGCAAATGTTAATTTCTTGATCTTTCAGATGAGAAGCATTTTGGACATTAATCTTCTTTTATCAACTGGCAAGTCATGGCAGTTTAACACATCACATATGTACCACAATTATAAGACATTTTGTGTTATACATAAAGGAAGTTTGGTTTCTAAAATTATAGCCTAAACATTTTTTTTATGCAGAATGGCAATAAATGTAAATTATAAATGTCACTTCTGCTATTTTTCTAAATTCAGTTATATTAATATTACTATTATTGTGTTTGTCCTTTAATAATGTGGTATAAACTGACCATTTGCACAAGTCAGCATGCATCAACCATAATATTTTCACCAACACTTAAACAGTCAATGCAAGCATAAAACATCTTTGCAGATATGCATATCACATCTATTATTCTAACCCTCTGCAGATATACAAATGTTATTCATGCTGTTATTGTCAGACTCCTTATCAGCCTTTTATGTTTGGATTTGAGTAAATTTAACAAGTAGCACCAATATCTTTCAATACTTTATTAATGTATAAGCTGGAAGTTTAGCCTTGATTTTTTTAATACATTTACAAATAATGTGTTTTTCTTTTTAGGTGGTTAATATTCAGGGCCAAAATTCATAACCAACCACTGAACCAGCATAAATCAAAATATACATGGCTCAACTTGGGTTCAGAGTACCACTTTTTTACAATCTAGTGTTGAACACCAATGCAAGACTCCACAACAAGCAGTAAACTCCAGAGAATGTATTACAAATTCACCAACAATAAGTGCTTTCATCAAATAGTACAGACTTCTTCAGACCAAGTGAATAAACTACATTGTCCCCACCTACAATATTTCAAGTATTTCTTTAAAAAGTGATTAGCTGATGTATACAATTGATTAATTACTGTGTGATTAGCAGGGTATAAATATTGTAGGTGGGGACAATGTATTTTATTCACTTGGTCTGAAGAAGTCTGTACTATTTGATGAAAGCGCTTACTGATGGAGTTTACGGCTTGCTGTGGAGGCTTGCGTTGGTATTCAATAGATTTGGAGTTGTGCTTTTGGTGTACAATCTAGTGTTGTCTCACCCTATGAAAAATAAATAACTTTATTTAGCTCACTTGTAACAATGACCTAGTTAATAGTCTGCTGCCTTTCTTCTTTCTTCCCCAAATGTTACATTATATTTGTTATTCTGCCCTTCATAGTTATATTTAAATTTTCCTTCCCAGCTCCCATTATTGATCTTCAGGTTAGATCAATTTATTCACCCATTTCTGGTTTTCTTCAGCATTACCCTTTGCTCCTTCATGCCACCACTATCATCTCTCTCTCCTTGTCCTTTCTAAAAAAAGCACAGATAACTTGATGGAATTGTCTTCAAGACCTCAAAACTGAAGCCTATATATATATATATATATATATATATATATATATATATATATATATATATATATATATATATATATATATATGTGTGTGTGTGTGTGTGTATATATATATATATATATATATACATATATATCTATATATATATCTATATATATATATATCAATATATATCTATATATATATATTTATATGTATATATATATATATATATATATATTTATATATCTATATATATATATATATATATACACACACACACACACACACACACACACACACACACACACACATAGTTAACTATCTAGTTTATATTGTATTATGATTGTACTGTGCTTGTACAATACTGGTTTTGTGTTGGTACATTTCACCATTGTTCCTAATATTCTTTGTCCACCAACAAAATAAAAATCCACATTAATGTGCCTTCCATTTCCCTAACTACATACATGTTCTGCCTTATCATCACTGCTGTGTCTATAGAAAGGTTTATTCATTATTTATTTTTATGTTTGTACCATTATGAAATAAACTTTGATTCACTCTCACAGTTGCTTCTTTTTTGTAGATTGGTCTTTCTTAATGTTACAGTGTCAATATACATCCCTCCCTTCATTTCCAACAGCTGGTTGAATTTACACTTAAAGATCTTGTGTTTCAATCCTAAGCCCCTGGAATTCAGGTGAAAGAAAACTTGGGGAAGCCCTACAATAATGGAGAATATCTAGTTCTAGCAAGTAACATGAAATTCAATCAATCAATCAATCAATAAATGCCCTGTGTTTCAACAGAGACCTCCTAAGCAGACACGCAAGCACTCACTACCCAACATTATCCATACACATACCCCACATAGTCAGTGTGCCACACAGTCACAGCACTTAAGGCCAAAAAACACCATAATACACTAGTAATAGGTGACTCTATCATCAGGCACACTGACCTCCTACTCATCAGACTGAATAAAGAGAAGGTCACTGTAAGTTGCCTGTCAGGTGCCAGGATCCGCCACATAACGCATGCACTCAGGTCACTACACAGCAAGTACAAATATGACTCTGTCATTGTCCATGTTGGTGTAAACGACTTGAGACATACCTCCCTGGACTACATGAAAAGAGACATAGAGGAGCTCTCTGATCGTGTAGCCAGGCTGGTATGACCCTGACCCTGAGTAGCATCCTGACCTCACCTAGAATGATGCCACAGTATAGAGACAAAATTATTGACTTCAACTATTGGCTAAGCTACTGGTGTCATTCAAAGGGGATCCAGTGTCTGTCAGCCTGGGACGTCATGCTAGACAAGCCACGTTGCTTCGCCAAAGATGGCTTGCACCTGTCATCCCTGGGTTTTCAAATACTGGCCAAGGCTCTTGCCACCCCCATAGTGCCTTTTTTAGGCAAGGCTCAAAAGACAAACCCACCTCTGTAGACAATCCAAAAAATAAAAAACTAAAGGTAATGCTACTCAACGCCAGAAGTCTAAACCTAAAGATGCATGCACTCAAGGCACTTTTCAGTATGGAGCAAATCGATAACTGTGCGGTGACAGAAACCTGGTTCAAGACTCCTGAGAGCACCCCAGCATTACCAGGATTCAACTCATATCATACTTTTCGGCCACAAAACTCGGACAAAAGCACCAAGGGAGGGGGTGTATCTATCTTCATCAAGGACACCCACATCTCCAGATTAGTGGCACTGCATGAAACATCGGAAACAATTCATGTGCAACTAACAGTGGGAAAAACTGCCTTCCAAGTCATAGCCTGCTATAGATCTCCCTCTCTGTCTCAGGACCCACCTGCGACCTTTCTGAGAACACTAGAGAATATGAAGATCCTACCAAACACCATAATATTGATGGACTTCAACTACCCAAACATCGACTGGGTAAACTACTAATTTCCAAACTCATTTGTCCAACGGTTTCTAGAATTCATCAACTCAAACGCCATGGAACAACTAGTCACTGTTCCTACAAGAGGGGAAAATACATTAGACCTAGTCATTACAAACATAAGGGATCAATGTTCCACACCGGAGGTAAATCCCTCGTTGGTGACATTGGACCACAAACTGATCACAATGGACATCCACATCCCAACCCCACCCCCAGCCAAGGAAACCACAGTGAAAAACCTCTCAAAAACAAACTTCACTCTCCTCAAGACAGAAGTAGGAAACTTCAAAGCTCCTGAGAAATTGGAAAATGTTACCCAAACCGTAGAATCCTATATGAATGCACTCTATATGCACCTACAGGAATGCATGGATCGTGCCATCCCAAGTAAAACCAAGGCTCACTCCTCCAAAAATAGGAGACCCATCTGGTGGACTCCAACCATAAACAAGCTTTACAACAAAAGGAGGAGTCTACTACATGAAAGGGCCAAAACCCTAAAAGGGAAGGCATTCCTGATCAGTATTAGCAAAAAACTTCACTCCACCATAAAAGCCTCAAAGGCAAACTTCGAAAGAAAAATTGTCAAAGACTCCAAAGATAATCACAAGGCATTCTTCAGTTACGTCAGGAACCTGGGAGGAAACACCCAGATCTGCTCAGAGCTAGTACAAAATGGCACAAAATACATGGAACTGACTGACATTGCCAACATTCTGGCTGACAGGTTCAGTGCAAATTCCCCCCCTTCTCCCCCAAAAGCCTGTGTCTATCCTGGATGAATGCAGTCCCCCAGATATCTCAGATACACAGGTAAAAGCAGCCCTCTCCATAGCTAAAAACACAGCGTCTATGGGACCGGACGGAATACCAGCTGCATCCTGCACGAGCTCCAGGAAGAACTAAACCCCCCGCTTAAATTCATTATTCCAACTCAGCCTCAAAACAGGTTATGTACCCAAGGAATGGCGTACAGCAACAGTGATCCCTCTCCACAAGGGTGGCCCCACAACGGATCCTGGGAACTATTGGCCCATAAGTCTGACTAGCTTAATTTGCAAGGCTATGGAGCATATCATTATAAATCTCATAAACAAAGACATTGGAAACCTCCAGACACTGGACCCTACCCAGTTTGCTTTTGTTAAGGGCAGATCCTGCCTCCTAAACCTGGTTGACTTTTTTGAAACAGTCACCAAAGCCATAGATGAGGGAGAGGCAGTCCACACTGCTTATCTGGACCTCGCTAAGGCTTTCGGCACAATGCCTCACTCTGGAATCATAAACAAACTAACCAGCCTAAACATCAACCCATATGTCACTAGATGGGTTGCAAACTGGCTTACGGATAGAATGCACGTGGTCAGGGTTGGAAATGCCATGTCCGACTCTAAACCTGTTACAAGTTGAATCCCACAGGGCTCAGTCCTGGGTCACCTCTTGTTCGGTATATACTTCTCTGAAGTACAGGCCAGCACAAAAGGACTCTGGCTTACCAAGTTCACCAATGATTGCAAACTGGGAGCCATAATAGACTCCCCAGCTGACACAAGCATCCTCCAAAAGGGTCTTACGGAGACAAATGCCTGGTGTCAAAGTCATGGCCTCAAACTTAACGTCAAAAAATGCATAGTCATCCCCTTTGGGAAAAACAAGGTGCCCACTAATTACCACATAGGAAGTAACCCACTAAGTACAGAAGAAGTAATTAGGGATCTGGGGACCCAGGTTGATAGTAACCTCTCCTTTGACAATCACATTGCCAAAATAGTCAGAAAATCTTTCTATATTACCCATCTTATAACTAAAGGGTTCTCATCTAGCTCTAGAGAGGTCATTGTGCCCCTATACTCATCACTCATCAGAACCATAATTGAGTACAATGCCCCATTTGGGATGTACCTTACTAGGCACCTGCAGCAGCTGGAGAGACCCCAAAAGTTCCTTACCAAAAGGATCATGGGCCTCAAACAGTTGCCCTGTGCAACTAGGCTAAAGAAACTAAAGCTCTACTCAGTTGCTTACCGCCTGCTCAGAGGCGACCTCTGCCTGACTTACAAGGCCATGTCCAACCCAGAATTAATGGACATGCTCCATCTTAAAAAAAAAACAAAATGCATTAGAGCCACACGCTCCTCAGACTTAAACCTTAGCACAGCAATAAATAGGACATGCTGGAGGGATAGATTCATATCCCAAAGGCTTCCCACACTCTGGAATAAAATCCCAATTCACATAAGACAAAGCCCCTCACTGGCCCTCTTCAAGAGAAATCTTGATGAGTGGATGGGAAACCGTAAGTTTGCACCTGGGATCACTCCAGTGGCGCTACTGGACAGAGGCTCTAGAAGTTAAATTATAAGGGTGGAGAGAGCCAAACACATTTTTGGCTAGGCTTATAAATGCCCTAGGGCAGATAGCCTAGTATAAACCTATGAACCTATGAAATTATAGGAAACTCTACAGGTTTGTAAAGAAAAATATAAATGCCCAATGTTTAGTGAGAAAGTCAACTGAGTTTCCTGGCTGTATCAGAGCTGTGGAAGGCTTTTTCCCAAAGTCATTGGTTTGGGATTAATTACCTGTCATAATTACCACTTTGTTTTGTACAGTGGTCAGTTTTTAGCCCCTGAACTTAAAAGTCAAAATATTTTAGGGAACTGCAAGTAAAACAAAACAGTTTATGGTGCAAACCTTTTTGTATGCTCACTTACATCCCTTCATAATCTTTCAGTCACTGTCTTCAAGTGGCCCCATTGTGACAACTAATATAAACATGCTTCTATTGTATATTATAAATGGTAATTTATCAATGCAGTCATATTCATTTCTAAATATGTTCTGTATTTTAACAGGGTAATGTTTGACTGAAGCTGCAAATGTGAAGTACAATTTACGAACTAGAAATCAGGCAAAAAAAAATACTATCTGAAGGCAGAACATTTTTTTCTTTGTCAAATGTATATTGCAAAATCTTCATGGCACAAAGACTGATTGAATTTATTACAAAATTCCTGGTTGGGACAAACTGCTGATGACAATAGAGCATATGTAATTAAACTGTGATTCTGCGGATGATTATGTAAACATGAAATTTACTGCGCTTAATAACAAGGCATCAATAATAAGTTTGACTGCTGCATGTACTGTACATCACATAATAGTCTGTATGTACTCATTTAACTAGATAGCAGCTGTATCTCATTTACTTCCACCTGCAGGTATTACTACTACCAGGGGCAATGTAAAACAGCTGCCTCCCATGTCATGTAAAAATGGTGCAGAGGTCTGAACATAACATCATGTGATCTCCTGGTGTTAGAATGCAGTCAAGTTGTTTACTCTGAATCTCAAATTATTACCATATCTAAATGCTCCCCTCTGTTCTAATGTGCTTTGTAGACCAGCTTTATGTTTTTTCTCACTTTGTCTAGCTTTCCACCACACAGAGTTGGGACATTTTATCCATCTGTGTGTGGTAATTATTTCCACCACATCCTGTTCAGCAGCCTGTTTTTGGTCATATGAACAACTAAGGCAACTAAGGATATCTTCAGTTTTTTTAATCTAATGTCTTCTATCCTTTAGGATAGTAGAACATTATTTTTCAAATCTTGTATTACAGGGTCAACTTTTCTCAGTTAAACTGAGACTTCTGCTCTCTGAGGTAGAATCTTTATAGTCAAAACAAGTTTCCTATATGCTGACCTTGCTCAGTTTTCAGTTTGCTGACTCCAAGAAAAAGCTTGCTTTAGCCTCTCTGTCATAAAGGTGTGGTCTGTGTACCTCAGATTAAGTGACCTAGATGTCTTACTGACTGTAGCAACACTGACGTGATATCAAATGAAATGCAAAATCGGCTGCATCTGTATTTAGCTGTGAATACATTTTCATCAATTCATCTCCTGATAGCATTTGATAATGAAGGTTTTATACTACTTATGGGGGTAAACACTTATCATAAGATACCAATATGCACACACTAACACCAGGAAAAATGTAAAATCTCTACATAACTCTTGTTGTCTAATCAGTTCCAGACATTTTCTGCACACAATATGCAGTCATTAGGTCTGCAAGTCCCTGTTTCTTTATGGCAGAAAAGTCTTAAATAGGATTTAGTCTGGCAAGACAGAGTTGTTTAGTAACTATAATCACGACTGAAGACAATTGTTTTGTGATTTTCCTCCATCTTAAGTCAAAAGTAGACAGTGGATTTAGGGTGGTCCCATTTTGTCATGCAGAAGTGAACACTAAGTACAGGGAAGAATGAGAATACTAACAAAAACAGAAGGTTATACACTGAGCTACCTAAACTCCATTAAAATAATCCCTGGCAAAAATTACATATATGGCTACTTAATGGCTGACTCTCCTAGTCAAAGAAGAGGTATGCATGTGAGAGAAAATTAGCCATATTATAGGATGCAGTTTGGGCAACAGTCAGTGCAGATGGTACTGATTGTAAAGACAGGAGCATGCCATGACAGTCATGTGACCCAGGAATCTGAGCAGCATGCATGTGACATCCCCAAGCCTTTGCTTGTCTACACATAAAAATGCTGCGCACAACATCATGTTCTGAACATGACATCATATCATCACCTGCTGTTAGAATGCTGTCAAGATGTTTACTCTGAATCTTCCATTATTACCCTATCTAAATGCTTCACTTATTCTAATGTGCTTTGAAGATTCTTCCAGTTTTTGTATGGTTTTGCACCATGCAGAGTTAGGATGTTTTATCCAACTGTGCACTTTGACAACTGCTGAGAGCCATAATAAAGACCTTCAGTGAAATTCCAACCAATTTTATTCTTAAGAAATGGTGAGGGAATGGCTATACATAACAGTAAGACTGGGGGAAGAGCAAGCACAGAGACACTCATAAGGTCACAGCGTGTCGACTTCGTTAAGGAGGGTAGAGGAGAAAGAAGTAAACTGATGGTTTGGGCAGTCAAAGGGCTACAAGGAAGTAGTGTCGGCAACAAACAGATGCTGAAGATGTTATACAGACACACAGGATAGGGAACACAGCGAAGAGAATCATACAGACAAAGAGAAAAGATTTGGTGATGGGGAGGATGGGACAGAAAAACAGAGGAGCAAAATAAAAAACATGGAAGGTGGACACCATGATGGGAGATAGGATGGAATGACTGCACCCTTACATATTGCACAGGCAGCAGCCAGCTGGTCAGTCCTCTCCATGACTGCCATCTCTACTGAGTCTTTTGTCTGTCAATGTGCTGGATAGTGCAAAACAAAGGTGCAACTCTGCTAGCCACAAAAGTTGTCAAATGCAGATATCAAGCTGCTGTCCACCCACCACCATTATTACTTCATCCAACTCCTAGCAGGTAACAGAGTGGTGTTGTCCCCAAAGGGTATGACCTCCCCCACCAGGTTGTCCTCTGCTAGGTAACGTATGTCACCTCATGGAAAAACTAAGCTAGACAGGCCAATGGATGTCCTGACCACTGCTAAAACACAAACACAGCTGTGGCTGACACTGTATAAAACAGTAACATAAATGGAGAGAAATAAAACAGCAAATGCAAATAAATATATAAAAGAGGGATAGTAAAAAAGAAACAGCCAAAAAAATTAAGAAACAGAAGTGAGGATTAGATGTGTGTATGACTTTCAAACATATATGTAGCTGCAGAACTTCAAACCTTTTGTCAGGTATGCACTAATCATAAGAAGCATGTGTTAGACCAGGTGCACTAAAGGGATGGTGCAATTACAGGAAGTGGGTCCAAAGGGTATTAAGACCATGGTTATTATCCATGACCCTTGTAAGTATGCAAAAGTACAATGCAGGTGATGTGCTGAGGCACGGCAGGGGCTATGGAAGGTGTGAGGGATGCTCCTACTGCTATGTCGTATGTCAAAGGGACAAGAAAGGTCACAGCAGATATGGACACCTATACAGAAGTTGCAGGAAACCATGTCAAGAGTCCTACCATGGCATAATGATATCAGTGAATTCAGCAGCCTAGCTCATAGTTATGAACCAAGTTCTGACACTTAACCACTGCCATGGCATACAGAGATCTCCTCCGCCTTACATGGTCCTCCACAAGCTCTACAACAGGTACTGCAGCTGACTCAGACACATCCTCTACCCCAGTGTTAATCCCCTGATGAACTTAGTTGTGTATCAACATGTAATATAACACTGCTTACACAGCAAATATTTTGTTGGACATTTCTGTATCATACTGCAGGGTATCAGTAGAGACCTCTGTTTAGGTGCAGAAGGCAAACACAATCCAACCACATGTTCAACAATATTTCAAGACCATGACAAGGTACCATTTTATGCATTCCCTGAGGTGCTCTGTGGGAATTTTACTGGTGTTATTAACCATTGCTTTAGGGTATATCCAGCAGGAGGAATGAGATATCTTTGGGGAATCAATGTTATAGGATGAATGTATGACAGGCATGGGAATTATGGCCACTGCCTTGGTGGTGCAGTGATACAACGTATGTTATACCCTGTGCTTTATGGCCACTGCCTTAGTGGTGCAGTGACACAGTATATGTTATACACTGTGTATTACAGACTGCCTGGCAGTTGATGGGTGGGATCCTTTACAGCTGACATATGATTGTTCTTGTTTCCAAAGCAGGGGCTTCATACCAAGGTGGATGCAGTCAATGGCTCTTGTTAGCTCTGGGAAAGAGGTTGTTTCATAAAATGCCACATGATGTTGTTTCCCTGTTCTGTGGTGAGTTAGAACCATATATGTTCTTCCAAGTGCTGTGGCATGGTATTGAGAAACTGGTGCAGTATCCATGAAGCAGATGCCTGGGATACAGCCACTGTGTCTCCCATTGGTCAATCAAAGGTCCCCTAGATCCAGTATTCTCATATCGACATATACATTGGTTTTCACAAGAACGATTTCTCTTTACCTACAATAGGCCTACATGTGGGGGTGCCATATATGTACTAGTTGCTGCACGGAATCTCTGATAGGTGTGATCAGATCCTTTTGTAGCACACCAGGTCATGACATGCACCCCGGTGACTACCAGCTGTGAGAACAACCTCATACATATACAATTGTGCTAAACCTGCTACTATCCCAACATGATTTTTGTTGTCCCTATCTCAGTACAACAGGACTGTATGGAAAACAGCTCTTATGGCAGTCATGCCCAACTGCACATTTTGTATACCGTTGTGAGTAGCTCCACCATATTATTTGCCCACATTTGCATTAATGATCACCCATATTATAATAATATTGCTCATTTCTGTATCGATATAGGTTCATAGGTTCAAAAGTGATTACTAGGTTAATGGCCCCGGGGGCCTTTTTTAAGACTAGCCATGCTTCTCAAATATATCATGCACATTTTATACCCTAGGGTAATTTTAATGTAAGTAATGCTTGGGCCTGGATGATCAAGCATTTACAGGCTGGCTCTGTCTACTAGAACCTTAGATACCAGACCGGGGTAAATTTTTGATTCTCCATCCACTGGTCCAAGTTACATTTGAATTAGGTTAGAGAAGAACTCTACTTCACATAGATGCCTGTTCCATAAAGGGGTACTCATTGAGACACATACCTGTCCCTGCAGTGAGTCCTTTTTATGTTGCAGATGAGGTTTAGGTCACTAGATTGGTAATTCTGATGCTATTTGTTTTTGTGGATGTGCAACAGGTCCATCAGAGTGGGATTAGATAATGCTTTGCAGGCCAGGCAGCAGTCTGTAGGAGAACAAGCACAGGAATTGGGCTTTGAGGTGGTCCATGCAGGTCATGTTGTTTATACCCTGGAATAAACTATTTCATAATGTTACTCTTAAGCTGAATGCTACATATCACATATCATGAGTAAGACATTCATGTCTGTTACTATTTACTTCTCATTCCCAGATTCAAACCCCTGCCTAAGTCCACATTCTTCAGAACCGTACAATAACGTCTGTTGCCACAGAATGACTCATTTGCATACTATGGAGGCTACACTATTTCACTGCATACTGCCACCTCTCTTCATTTGTCTTTGAGTTGCCCCCAGCCTGACCACCACTAATTTTGTTAAGTAGTTCTGATTTAAGGGCAGTTTTCTTTTCAGTCTTTTGTGGACAAATGCATACCCTTTCTTGGGGCTGGGAGTCAATCTTAGTGGAAGCTTGTCTTGCATTTAGATATTCCAGGCCAGCCTACCTACATAAATGGTAATTATGCATCTGCTTTCACAGAATTACTGCAGACATCAGAACCCTGTTTTAGGACATACCCAAGCATACAAAGATTTTCCAACATCCTGTATATTGATAACAACTAGCAGAGATGCTACGAAGTGTAGTGTTATATAGACACTAAAAACTTAAGAAAATGGAGAAATGTTATTGCCTAATAACATTAGCATTAGTATTTTCTACTTTACATATGGAATTATACACTTAGTTGACCGTAAGTAGTGATGGTAATTTCACCACTGATCAAGATTTATGTTCTATGTGAATTAAGCAGATGTATGCTACCATTTTGATTGTGTAATGCACTAGTTTTTACATGTTAGTGCTGAAAGATACACATGGTTATGCCTAATGCAATGTGGGAATTCCCACTTAAGTACCATTAACAGTCATAAATGAATTCAGAACCAGATAAAGAGTTTTTCTAATAGTCTACTGATAACTCTAATGTCTGTCTCACACTGTGTTCCCTTTGCACACTTTCCTTCTTAAGAAACTGACTTCAGCTTTGTCTGTCTTTTATGCACTTTAACATTTTAAGGTATAATTATTTTTCTCTCTTCCTCCATTCTGATGTTCTGCATTTCTGCCCACTCTATCTGCTAGCTAATGTTGTAAATCTTTTGTTATCACTTTCGTGTTTTTCTAAGTGACTTTACTTTGCCATGTTCTTGCAAAGATACATCCTCTAGAAGTGGGAAACATATCCATTAGAGGGCTTCATTGCAGCCCTGCAAAAGGCAATAGAACTTTTTTATTCTGCCTCTGATTATTTTTTTCTCTGCATTCTAGCACTTTATTTGTTTCCCCCTACAGGTCTGTACATTATTTGATTAGTTTTTATTCTCTGGAGATGAAAACTTTTTTTAAATTTACTAATTATTGCTAAAAGTCACAAACAACCCCCACCACATAAACTGGTATAATATCGTTTCTATATGATCTTACACCATTTGTAAATACATCACCTTTCTTGGCAGCAGTGTTATAGAACCTCCTCATTTCATCTAATCTGCACCATATCTGTTGTAAATGCTGACAATAACTTTATATATTTTTGGTAACCTGGTAAACCGTCTGCATCTCTTTATAGGTGATCACAAAGCATTGGCAGTTAAATAACTTGCTCGCAGTCATCTAGTAATCAAAGAAGACTTAAGGGATCAGTTTTTGTCTTGTATCACTTAGTATTACTGGTTATAAATACATTGGATGTTATTAGTTCTGCAAATTGCAAAAATCCACCTCAGAGCAGTGGATAACCAACTCCTGAAAGGAAGCCCGTAAACAGGTGTTTAAAATCACAACAGAAACAGTTTATTTGGTCTGATGAAGTTGGGGCATTGATCCCTTTGAAAGCGTTAACAATAAACTTGGATATCAACACTCGCAGAGTGTGTGGGCTTCTACGCTACCTCTGGATTACGCTTGCTTTTTTGTTTTCGTTATTTAAGCAGTTTTTTGGTTTTAGTATTAAAGTTCACTTATATAACAAATGACTTCATTGTAGAATTAATTGACAATTAACTATTAACTGACAGTTAAAAATTGATTTAAAAATATATGTAAGTATTAAAACAGCATATTACCAGGTTTTGTTTTTTTAAAAAAATCAATAGATAATTAAATGCAATAAAAAACCATGTCAAAAATATGTACATGAAAAAATATGTGTATATATTTTTATATGTGTGTACATAAAAACTCTTTGTGTGCATATATATGTATTTGCATCAAATGATTTACATCAATCATTTATTTTCATTCTTTTAACCAAGTCTAGTTGACTCATAATGTTTAGCTATTTGTTTTAGTACAGGGACTATTGAAGTGCAGTCATTCTTCTTCTTCTTCTTTTGGCTTTTTCCCAGTTAGGGGTCGTTGCAGCAGATCATCTGTCCGCTCATGATTGGCAGTGGAGTTTTACGGTGTTGAGTTGCCAGCCCAGTGCCCAACCTTCCACAGAAGGGACACACATGCACACACTCACACCTAGGGCCAATTTAGAGTGTCCAATCCACCTACAGCATGTCTTTGGGATGTGAGAGGAAACCGGATCACCCAGAGGAAACCCACGTGACTACAGGGAGGACATGCAGACTCCACACAGAAGGCACCCCAGCCAAGAATCGAACCAGAGAACCTCTTGCTGTGAGGCGGCAATGCTAGCTGCTGCACCACCTTGGCTGCCCCTTGAAGTGCAGTCATTAAACCAGAGAAATGTGTTGCATCCAGTTGTAACTGCCATATTAGTTCTCTTAGTTCAATGTAATCTTTCCATGGACCACCCCTCGGGTTGTATAGAATTTTTTCTAAAATAATAAATAAAAAATGCTTGAATCCAGGGCATAATATTGAATGCCTGTATATAGTATTCTTTAAATTCCATTTTAAAATGTTGTAGTTATGTTCATAAACTCATTTTTTTAATTGCATTTTCATGTTCCCAAAGTAAAAGGCCGAACAGGTGGAACAAATTGCTAAATATACTAGCCCCTTAGTTGTACAAGTTATATCCTGTGCATAAACAATGGATTTTAAACTGTTGTTCACTTGAACATGTTGGCTCTCTAAAATATATTTACATTGAGGACAACTACCACATTTTTGTACATTTTCCTTTGTTCTCATTCCAGTTTGTTTTCTTCATTTCTACAATATTTTTTTATGTTACTTGCTCTATTATAAATAAACACTGGTCTAGGTTCCACTTCTCAAAATTCACCAGTATTTATTTATTATATCCTTTACAGTATTGTATCCCATATTGTACTGTGATGTGAGGGCCCTTGTATAATTATTTTTAGTTGTTTTTATAATTTGCTTGTCATTTGACTGGATTTCTTGGCTGAATTAATTTTGTTTGTTATCTACATTCACATAACTCTGTAGGAAAATGCCATTGTTTTCCTGACTTGTATTTTTATTTTCCAGAGAATTAAGGCCATCCCCCAAAAGAAGGCAATATCTCTTACCCCATCCTTTACTGACATTGTCACTAATAGCTCTTACCGAATGACTAGAATATTGTCTTTAAATAAACATATTATCTAACTTAACCCTTTCTGTATAAAACAGCTTTCTATCTGAAACCATGTGCACCAACCTTACAAACTGACCCTTAGCAAGGCTTTTCTTTTGTGTAAAGGGATGGGCACTATTATAGTGTAAATAACTATTTGAAAATGTGGGTTTTCTAAATATGTTGGGTGAAAAGCCATTTGAGTTTTTTGTGATAGTCATATCTAAGTACTTTACTTCCTTAGATTCTACTTGGTGGGTGAATTTAAAAAAAAATGTAGAATGATTTATACATTTAATAAACTCTGGGATAACTAATAGATCTCTTGACCATAGAATGAATATGCCATCCAAAAATGTTAGAGTTTTATATATTTTAGATATGGAGAAAATACATACTGCCATTCCCAGGTCAACATTACTAACTGCCCCCACTGCCCCCATAGCTACCCCTTTTTTCTGCTTAAAAATTTCACTCTCAAACCAAATGTAATTATTTTCTAACACTATTTCCATAAAGTCTATTAACAGTTTGCCTTGTTCTGTTGTTAAAAAATCAAACTTGATAACTGCCTCATGAAATGATTCTAACCCAATCTCTTGGGGGATATGTGAAAAAAGATCTATGACATCTACTGTTAGAAAAATTATATCTTTTTCCCAGAGAGTAGGCTTTATTCTCCCTAGAAAAATCCCATGAGTCCTGAACCATATGCGTTTGCAAATCCTGTACAGGTTTTAACATCCTGTCCACCAATACAGCAAATGAGTAGGTTTTAGAACCTGCTGATGATACTATTGGTCTAAATGCGGAGGGGTGGTAATCAAATTCTTACATATTTTTAGAGTTCTAAAAATAACAGGTATTGTGGGATTAGGGTTCTTTAAAAGGTTAAAAGGTTACACATATTAGGATCCAAAACACATTGTAATAAACTACCTTCTAAGTATTGATCTATTTTGAAATAAGATAAATTTACCTCATTAATGGAAGCTGAAGTATAAGACCCTCCTTCATATAAAATCTTTAACATTTCAACAGAATAATGTAGATTATCAAACAGGACAACTCCCCCACCTTTATCAGGTTTCATTATACTTACAGAAAGGTACTTTTTTATCTCTACAAGTAACTGATATTCATCCCTCTTTAAGATATAGTTATTTGACCTCATGTTGCCCTGAGCATATTGCCTGCAAATGTCATGTTCACAAATATTAGAAAAAAACACCTGTATCATAGGATATATTTCTTCCTTAATTTACTATCCTTTTCAGAATATTCACAATGACTCCCATCAAACTGCATAAAAAAATTCAATTTTCTGATAAATAACTCTAATTCTACTAAAGTATCAGCCAAGTTATACATTGGTGTGGGAACAAATGTGAAACCCTTTTCAAATAAAGAAAAAAATATACATCAGTTACTGTTAAACTGTTATAGGTGTATATTGTAAAATTATGTTTAATAATATCAGGATGGTAAGCAGGACTTGATATGGAGAGATCATCACAGTACACAGTTATCTCTTCCTACAATGACCCCTGTTCATCACCATCCCCCTCTTGGTCTGGCCACATCTGTAATTGCCTCCATATATCAAGTCTGAATAACTCATATTGTCCTCTTGTTGGGGGGTTACTTTGCTTGCCAGTCTCTCTGATCATTGGAGAGGTGGGATTTCTAAATGGTCAGTTATATCAAAATTGGTATAATCATGTTCATCTTGTTGGAAAACATCATCTTTACATAGTAAAATATTGCTTACTTAATAATCCTGTATATTATCTATTATGATATTATGTGTATCTATTACACACAGAGCTATCTGAGGAGGAGCACCTGATCTGTGATATATAGCAATAAGTAGCCTGTTTTTTTTTGCTTATTTTTAGTATTTATTGCTTATTCTAGATATTTATAGCAATTTTATTGTATACTGCATACTTGTACTGTATTTCATAGCTATTGGCTCACTGCTGGTTTTCTGCTGTGATAAACATTTCTGTAGTGTTTTCTGCCTAAAATAGCTTCCCACTCTCCCTCCCTATTGGCATCTTGTCTTTATACCTGCTGGCCTTGCAGTTGCCTGCCACTGCTCTAAATTTGATCTTGGACACTCCTCCCAGTCTAGTGTCATTAGCTCATTCTACCTAATACAGAGAGAACATCTGAGAAGGCCAACCCACTTAGTTTATTTCCTTATGTTCCTCTTTTCTCCCTTTCTTAAAAAAAATTCTTAAAAGAAAAAAAAAATGCCTGAATCTCCTTGTGTTCTGACTGTGCTTCTCAAACATTTTGGAAATATAGAGTATATTTTAGTGCATTTATTAAAACTGTATTTACCTTAATATTGCTAGATCTCAAGTGCTCTGGGTTGCACTGCATCTGAATTGTTTTAGTGTTGTTTTAGCTGCTTTTCTGTATATATAGACTTTTCTGTATATGTAGACTAGCTACTTATTCCACTGTATTAGTGCCTCTTAAATCCTTTTTCAGCTGTGCACTTGCCTTGCTTCATTTAAAAAGTTTTAAATTGCTAATTTTGTAGGGTTTTAATTGCATTTACTGTGTAGGGCTACACACTCAAGTGCTTTAGCCTTTTCTGTATTTATTTACTGTATTATTGCATTGTTTAGCCTGTTTTAACCAAAGAAACAAAAAAAAAATACTATCCTGTTTGCTCGTTTCCTACATTTCCTAGCTAGTATAGTCCAGATCCCAGGCATTAAAGGTTTCAGGACTTTATTTTCTTTGTTCAGAGCTATCCAGACCTTGCTGTGGTATAGGGAAGTCCTACTGCTTACCAGTGGGAGTGGTGAGTATTGTACTGCCTATCTAACACTAGAGGAGTGGTTTCCAGCTCTGAAATTGTAATTTTATTAGCCATTTTGGGCTGATTTTTATCCCTTTCAACTTTCTGGCTTAAAAACGCATGTGTTTGCACATTTTTCACATCGTGCAGCACCGCAGGGCTATGGTTAAACTATTCCAGGTGCCAGAAAGTCTGCTCTTCAAATTTTCCCTTAGAACTAGCTGGTTTCTCAGTAGTAGCACTAAAATCTGAACCCCTGTGACTAGCACTTGCTCTAGAACCTGCTGGAAAGCATTAGGAAGCCTTAAACTGATACAAGCACTCAACTCTCCTTGTTAATAAGGAGAAATTAATCATAGGCACTAAACAGCCTGTAATTGCAAAGTACCTTGCAAAGGTAAGGGAAATCAACTCTTGTACTTTATAAAAAAGCATCTAAACAGGCATGTCCAAGGGGTCAGCTTCTGGTGATTTCTCCTGTCCACCTGGTGAATCTGGGCATACTGGGGCAATGCAGCAACTATCTCATGTAGACAGACAACCCTCTCCTCCTACCACCCAACACTACAACCTGCGAGAGACGCACTTACATAGCCAAACTGGAAGCAAAGCTCTGTCCAGCCACAATTGTGCTAGAGAGTCAAGGGGAGAGGGTTAACACCTGCATTACACCTCAAGCAGCACATAGCCCTTCAAAACCTATGCCATCAACACCTACACATAGCAACATTAAACCCACATATGTGGAGGCCCTTAACATTAACTTGTCCAAGCAACAAGGACCTCCGAAGCTGAAATGCAAACAAACATCAGTCACAACCAAAGTGACACATAGCTCACAACACCAGTGTGCCACCCAACAACAGCCCCTAAAGCAAGACAACGTACCCAACACTTTAGTCATAGGTGACTCTATAGTCAGGCACACTGATGTCCCACTCACCAGGCTGAACAAGGACAAAATTACAGTCAGCTGCCTGTCAGGTGCCAGGATCTACCACATAACAGATGAACTCAAGTCACTCCACAACAAGTACAAATATGACTCTGTCACTGTCCATGTTGGAGTCAATGACTTGAGACATACCTCCCTGGACTACATGAAAAGAGGCATGGAAGAGCTCTCGGATCATGTGGCCCAGGCATGTATGACCCCAGCCCTGAGTAGCATCCTACCTTTGCTCAGAATGATACCACAGTATAAGGACAAAATGATTGACTTCAACAATTGGCTAAGCTTCTGGTGTCATTCAAAGGGGATCCAATATCTGTCTGCCTGGGATGACATGATCGATAAACCACAATGCTTTGCCAGAGATGGTCTACACCTGTTGCCCCTGGGATTCAGGTTAATGGCTAAAGCTCTTGCCACCCCTATAGTGCCTTTTTTAGGAAAGGTTGAAAGGACAAAACCACCACCATAACAGATACAAGCATGCAAAATCTGAAGGTAATGCTAATTGATGCTAGAAGTCTAAACCTCAAAATGTACTCTCTCGAGGCACTCCTAAAAATGGAGAACATTGATATCTGTGCAGTAAGTGAGACCTGGTTCAAGGCTCCAGAGAGCACCCCTGCAATACCAGGCTACAACCCTTACCACACTTTTCGGCCACCAAGACCAAAACACTAAAGGTGGAGGAATATCCATATTCACCAAGAATATTCACACCTCCAGGCTAGTTGTCCAACAATATGCATCTGAAATTCTCCAGGTGCAACTAACACTAGGTAAGATTGCAATCCAAATTGTAGCTTGATACAGATCCACCACCATGCCCCAAGATTCTCACTACACCTTTCTAGACATACTGGAAAATATTAAGATAAAACCAAACACCCTAATACTGGGTGATTTCAGCTACCCTGCCATTAACTGGGAAAACTACTCGGGTACCAACACCTTTTCCCAACGGTAATTCATAAATTCCAATGCCCTGGATCAACTAATCCATTGTCCCACCAGGGGCTCCAATATCCTAGACCTGGTCATTACCAACATGGGAGATAGATGCTCCACACCAGTGGTCACCCCCTCATTGGTCAGGTCTGACCATAAGCTAATCACCTTTGACATCCACATCCCACCCCCACACCCCCAGTAAGGAAACCTCCATAAAAAACTTCTCCAAAGCCAACTTCATGCTACTTAAGTCAGAAGTGGCAAACTTCATGATATCCATGCAGACAGGATCTGAAAGTTCGACTGCTGAATCCTACACTAAGGCACTGTACGAGCACATCCACTCATGCATGAATCATGCCATCCCAAATAGAACCAAGACATTCTCCTCCAAAAAAGAAAGCCAATCTGGTGGTCCCCTGCCATAAACAAACTATACAACAGAAGGAAGAAACTGTTGCAGAAAAGAGGAAAATCCCAGGATGCAAAAAACTCCCTCACCAGCCTCAGTAAGAAGCTGAGCTCCCTCATAAAATCCTCCAAAGCTAGTTATGAAAATAAAATTGCCAAAGATTCCAAAGACAATCACAAGGCATTCTATAGTTATGTCAAGAATCTAACTGGCAATGCTTAGATCTGCTCTGAGCTACAACAGAATGGCATTAAATATACTGATCCCAAGGATATTGCCAATATTCTGGTAGATCGATTTAGTGCCAACTTCACCCCCTCTCACCCCCTAAAGAGCCCATCTCCATACCAAAAGATTGCCAAATTCCGGTAATCACAGCCACACTCTCCAAATCTAAGAATACAGCATCCATGAGACCAGATGACATCCCGGGCTGTGTACTACATGAACTACAAAATGAACTAGCACCTCACCTAAGTGTCATGTTTAATCATAGCCTCACCTTAGGCTTCATGCCCACTGAGTGGCGCACAGCTACAGTTATCCCACTCCACAAGGGGGGATCCACCTTGGATCCTGGGAACTACCGTCACATCAGTCTGACGAGCCTGATCTGCAAGGTCATGAAACACATTATCATGGAACTTATAAACAAAGAGATTGGCAACCTTCAAACACTGGACCCCACCCAGTTTGGGTTCGTGAAGGGCCAATCTTGTCTCCTGAACCTGATTTACTTCTTTGAATCAGTCTCCAGAGCTGTGGACAAGGGTAAGGCAGTCTACACAGCCTATCTGGACTGCACCAAGGCCTTAAACACCACCACCCACTCTGGAATCATAGATAAACTTACTAAGCTGGGCATAAATCCCTACGTCTCTCAATGGGTTGTCAACTGGCTTATTGACAGAACCCACACTGTAAAAGTAGCTGACTCCAAATCCAACTCCAGACAAGTGACAAGTAGAGTACCTCAGGGTTCAGACCTGGGACCGTTCTTGTTTGGCATCTACTTCTCTGAAGTACAGGCCAACACTAAGGGACTCTAGCTAACAAAGTTTGCAGATGACTGCAAACTGGAAGCCATTATTGAATCCCCAAATGATGTGGATATTCTACAAAAGGGCCTTACAGAAACAGATGCTTGGTGCCAGAGTCATGGGTGCAAGCTTAATGCCAAGAAATGTATAGTTATCCCCTTTGGGAAAAACTATGTACCCATGAATTACCACATAGGTGGCAGTACACTAAACACCGAAAGTGAGACTTAGGGACACAGATGGACAGTGGTCTCACCTTCGATAACTGCATCGCCACAACAGTCAGGAAATTCTTTTATGTGGCACACCTCATCACTAAGGGCTTTTCATACAGAAAAAAAGGAGGTCATTGTCCCACTGTACTCATCCCTCATAAGACCCATTATAGAGTACAATGCCCTGTTTGGTATGTACCTCACAAGACATATGCAACAGCTGGAAAGGCTGCAGAAATACCTCACTAAAAGAATCACAGGCCTAAAGCAGATACCCTATGCTGACCGTCTAAAAAAACTCCAGCTATACTCTGTGGCATATGATCTACTCAGAGACGATCTCTGCTTAACATACAAGGCCATGTCAAACCCTGAGCTGTTGGACATGCTCCAGTTAAAGAAATCCCAATCCCTCAGAGCCACATGCTCCAGGGATCTAAACCTTGTCATCACAATGAACAAAACATGCTGGAGGAAAAGGTTCCTGACCCAGAGATTCCCTATACTCTGGAATAGATTGCCCGTACATGCCAAGCAGAGCACCTCCTTGGCCCCCTTCTAAAGGAACCTTGACGATTGGATGGGAGATAGGAAATTCACCCCGGGGATCATGTCAGTTGCCCTGCTAGACAGGGGTCTAGGGAAGTAAATATTGTGGGAAGAAATATCCAGGGAATTGTTATGGCTAGGCTTGTATAGATCCTAGGGCCGATAGCCTAGTACCGACCTATGAACCTATGTTAAAACTTTCTAATAAGGTGGTATTTGTGCTGTTTTTTCTTCCATTGGAAAATAATTTCCTGTTTCGTATTGTAGTTTTTCCCTTGCTAACTTTTTGTTTTTTGTGTCTGTAATTTTATTGGCATAAAAATCTAATTTTTAATCTTATTTTGTAAATGTTCTACTTCTGTCAGCAATTCATCAATAATGTTTTTATTATTTTGAATAATGATATCCAATAATTCTAGTCCCTGTGTATTGAACAATTCTAACAGATCATGGTGAAACTTTGTACCTGGTACTACACCATTGGGGAATTTAAAATATATCAGTGCTTTAGGTATCCTACGTACACAAATACATTCATTCAAAAAATAAATTATCTAATTGCATACTATGCAATCGAAAAAGCGTGTTTTCAAACATAGAAATCAAGTCTTTTAAATTGTCTTTGTGTGGATTTCTCTTATTCTGATGACGTCTGACCTGTGTTTGGATGAAAAGTTATTACAGAATTGTGAGCTTAAATAAACTGTTTCTGTGGTGATTTTGAACACCGGAGTTCATGGACTTCCTTTCAGGAGGTTTTTTTTTTTTTTTTTGAAGTGTTGTTAGTTCCGATTTCGGTTCCATATTTGTCGTTCAACTTGTTTACTTGGCTTGAGTTCTAGAAATAACCCTGAGACCTTGTTCAGTCAGATTCTCCCCACCCATTTTAACCTACCACCGTATTCATTGCTATCCTTTGTGTTCAGTTGATATTGTTCCTTTTACCATCACATTGCCAAGTTCACCTAACCCCATGTTAGATGCCCATATGAAAGAGCACTACAAATTATTTGAAAATGACAGAAATGCAGATCAAAATCAGCATGGGTTCAAAGCAGGCAGATCATCTCTGTTCCATCTAATGTTTTTCTTCTGGCAACAAAAAGTATACAGGAGATACAATCAATGAAGCTTGCCTACAGTTCACCTTGACATTGCTTTCTGCTTCACCTGTAGTACAAATGTGACTTCTCTCTGCAGTCATTTCCTCTCTTTAATGATATAATCAGACCACCTCTGCTCAGACAATAAATATCAGCTAATGACTAGTAAGCCACTACATTTTCTGTCAACACCTGAACAGGCCACCATGCTCAGACATTAGTAACAGATTTCTGTTAAGTAACACACAATGATTATGTTGTTCACCACTCATCTACTAGTGAAAACAATTAACAACTATACCATATTATGATATGCAAGACTTGTAAAAAACATTTCTTAACCATGAGAAGCTACTTCTCCTTTTCACAATAGGAAGCAATAAAGCTGAAAGAGTGGGTCTTTGTAGAGGATCTTCTTGAGTCTAGGCATAGAGCTGTTTTGAGTGACATCTTGATCTGCTACTTTTGTAATGCCCTTATCTGGTACAAGAAGTGAGATCAGCTGCTGTTGTCCAGTCACTAGCTTAACAGACAATCATGATTCAGAAATTCCCTTCAAAAGCTTTACATTTTTCACTTTTTGGCAACAAGATGGGCTCTTCTTTAAATGCCACTTGTAACTCATTTTCTCTCTGTTATGATGACATCATAAAGCACTCATATTACTTTGTCTGTCTGCTGTTGCACAGTAAATACATCATAAGTTATAACCAATCAAGAACTAGCCGTACCATCAGCTAGTAGGTAGATCACACCTCTCAACTATACAGATTTTTGCCTCATATTTTTGCTCCGTTTTTCATAAAATTGTGGTTTTCTGGAAAATTAGTAATAAATCACTGAAGGCTGAAGTTAGAAAATAATGACAGATGTTTAGTTTCAGACTTCATACCCTTCAGAAAATTCATGCTAATGCAAAACCTGTTATTCGATCAACTTTCTAAGTTTGTAGGAGCAATATTTAACAACTGTCCCTATTTTTGGGCCTCTGCCCCACGTTTATCAATGACTTTGTCTAGATTTCCTGATCTAAAAGGTTGAGAGGTATGAGGTAGATTTAATTTCACAAAACATTATTCTTACATTTTCACTAATAGTTTGTGACCAGTTTGTAAACACAATTTATAATCTAACCATTTTTGGTGGTGCAAGGCTATTTCTACCCTTCTGTATAGCCTATAGTATCCTATACAGACCTGAAAACTCCATCAACAGCACAAGTGAAATAGGTGTGTATAGCAAAAGAGAGTAAAATGAGTGATAGTAATAAACTGTGAACATTTTTAAATGTGTTTTTGAAATACTGCTTAAAGCCTGAGCATACCACACTGGCCACAGTCTTTGTATAATAATTTTCCAAACATCACTTCAAATTATAATACCTTGTCTGGAATCCACCGAAATAGGAATAATCCATAGGGAAGTTCAACTGAGTAGGTGCCCATTTTCAGCAAAGGCTCAGGGAGAAAAGCTCCAAAGTATTACAAAAACATTTTAAGAACAATACCTTTACAATCTTGAAAAATAATACAATAAAAACAATAAAAATATACACTTTAAACAATAATACCAAATTAGAAATAATGTGAAAACACTGATTAAGAATAAATGCAACTTATACAACAATGGTTTCATATTTAAAAAAAAAATAGCCAGTTTAGAGAAATTAAATGTAAGTTACTATAATACAAACAGGAAATGCAATATAAAGTAGGAGAGAAAATATATGGGTTATAGCATATTATAATAGAGTCACAGAAAAGAAATTGATTGAAGTAAGGAACTGAGTGAAGAAGAGGAAGTAAGGAGGTGTAAGGTATGAACAGGTACTTGACCATATTTAGGGATATAGCTTATCCTAGGTTTGAGCAAGAATAGAACCAGATTTTGGCTAGGAAGTCTTTCAGAATGGTATTAAAGGACTGGAGGGAAGGTACTCACCTGGTGGTTACAGGTAAGACATTCCAGGCCTTATCAATATACGGAGTACACACCCTGTCTAGCAGATTCAATATGATTGTGGACAAAGAGGAGCTTTTATTTATTGGATTATGAGGACCAAGTGGGACCATAATTGTCTAGAATGGTATTTAGTGCTGAACAAGCAGACATGCTGGATGATTTTGTAGATGATGAGAATCTGTGCATATGTTAGTTGATGGGGTAATTCTAACCAGTTTAGGCTTTTATTGCTATACAGTGGTGAGTTCTGAAATGTGTAGTTGCTGCAAATTTAGCCACTTTATCATATTGTTCAAATTATTCTTTTTGTGATGCCTGGGGATTAGTAAAGATAGGAGCACCATAAAGTAGTGAAGGGTGGAAGTAAGTAGTAACAGCTGTAGTTTTAATTGCATTGGTGAGAAAGCTTTTTGTTCTGTAAAGAATCCCTAGTTTTTGCTGAATTTGCTAGCCAAATTTAAGATTATCATCTACTATCATCCCTAATAATTTGCTATGAGAAGTGACTTCAATGGTTGCATTATTGATAGAGAGAATTTTAAATTTAGTTTTTTTATGAGAAAGGCCTTTGGTGAAAAAAAGTAGTTTGTTTTCTTCTGGGGGGTTGAGTATGAGTTGTGATTTACAACTATGTTTTAGAGGCTGTTAAAGTTTCTTGAATAATTACTTGGAGATGTGCCAGGTTGTCTCATGTGCATATGAGTTTGGAGCCCTCTGCATACTGGATTAATGAAGCCTGTTGTGTGGATGTATGGAAAGTTTCGGTAAGAATGTTAAAGAGGAGAAAACCAAGGGTAGATCCTTGTGGTATAACAGCAGTGTTTCGGACATATGGAGATTGGGTAGATTGCCATTTTACTGACTGATACCTATTGGACAAGTAGCTTTCGAACCATAGAAGGATGGGCTGAGATGGATCTAGTCCTTACACCTGAAACAGAAATTTGCTGAGACAAACTGTTTTGAAGGCTTTAAATAAGTCTAGAAATAAGGAGGACACTAGTTTGTCATTATCTCTGGCTTTATTGGCTGTATCAATAAAGGTCAGAAGTGCGATGCTAGTACTATGGAGGGGAAAGAAGCCATGTTGTGTAGGGTCAGGAGTTCTTCCTGCAAGAGATAGTTTAGCATTTGTTTTTGAATATATTTTTCAAGTATTTTGCAGAGGGGGATAAGATTGCTATAGGTCTAAAGATAGTGATATCTGTTAAATTTCCTGATTTGTGTAGAGGGATAATGTGTGACTTTTTCCAGAGAGAGGGAATGTGGAATTCCTGGACTGACCTTTTTAAAAGGACTGAGACCAGATAAGCAATGATATTGACTATTTTAAGTTGCTCACTTGAAAGGTCATCAGCTGAAATAGAGCACAGTCTTATTTTACTTAAAAGTAGTTTTACATTAGATGTGGGCACAGGTTTAAAGGTGAAAGTGGATGTGGTGACAAGTGGCTGTTGGTCAGGGTTGGGATTAGCTGTTGCAGAATTCTTGGTTGGAGACACTATATTATCTGTGAACTAGAGTTGAATTGTATTGCAGTTTAGAGTGGTGAGTTATTTTGAGAGGGATTAAGATTGAAGTTTTGATCGGGATGGAAAATTTCCTTAATGACTAACCAGAATTTTTAGTGTTGTTTTTGACATTGCTCTAAAAGTTGTTATAGTATAGATTTTGCTTTCACTTATTTGCTTTTTAATACAGTTGCAGAGCATTCTGAAGTGTTTAAGATATTGGGATGTTTTATATTTTTCCATTATTTCCACACATTTTATCTATCCTGCAGTATCATTCTATTCTTTTTGGATAGCAACATTGCATTATTTGCTTTTTAGTCTCTTCCTTATATGGGCTGCAAGGCTATTCAGAATATTTAGGAAAGTTGTAATGAATTAATTTACAGCATCATCTAACAGGAAGATGTTTAGCATGTTGCAGTTAAGCTTGGATAGGTTGTGTGTTGTTTTACAAACATGTCATTTGAGTGGATATGAGAGATGTCTGTTTGTATAAATTAGGAGATGGTCACCGACAGAGTCTGACATTGTATCTGCGGCGATAAATTTGCTATGGTCTGATACCAGGAACCAGTCTAATATAGAACTTGATGTCTTACTGTAATGTGTGGGGCTATTAATTAGTTGTTTGAAACTGTATAAGTTCATGCTAGATGTAAGTAGTTAAAGGTTATGTCCAAGCAATTGACATTAACATCACCTAGAAGTATTTTTACATGTGGAATTGTTATATATATCCAATTTAAGATGTCTTCCAGTGTAGCTGTATTGCTGCCAGGAAGGATGTAAAGGATAATAATACATATTTGTTTTGATTTGTTTATTTTCAGGAAAATAATATGAAGATATGTTTAATTAAATTTTGGTATTAGTTTGATGTTGGGGAAATATGGTAGCTGTTGAGAAATATTAGAGCAGTACCACCAAATTTCCTCTTTATACAGTCATTATGGATGATATTAGAGCTAGGTGGTGTAATTTCATGGTCAATTATGCTATCTTTAAGCCAGGTTTTAGTTATACTGAGAATATCAAGCTTGTGTTGGGAAATCCTGGTATGTCGTTCACTAGTTTTATTTGATATATGTAACATCTGATTTTTGATAATTTAATAATTACAATTTGTTAAAATAGTTTGTATTGCAAACAATATTGGAGATCTAAGAACACAAGACATATTGATAAATAATTCCTGTGCTTGTACAAGCTGGAAAGAGAATTATATACTGAAAATGAGTGATGCGGGGAGGAAAACACTGCTTCAATGGGCCCCAACAATAACTATGGTTATCTCCTAAATAGTCTAAAATATGGCTTAGCAGGACCACTTCAGGTACTCTTCAACTACAGGCTCAAAACAGGTTATGTACCAGGAGAACAGAGGCCCACAATGGCCATCCTATACATAAGGGTGGACCATCAACTGACACCAGGAGCTACAGACCCACCAGTCTGAAAACTCTAATAATCAAAGCCATGGAACCACTTATCATATGGACCTATGCCAGTTTGGCTTTGTTAAGGGAAGATCTTGCTTACTCAATCTAGCAGACTTCTTTGAGAAGGTCTCCAAGACTATGATTGAGGGGAAAACAGTGCATACTGCCTACCTTGACCTGGCCTAGACATTTGATACAATACCCCACTCAAGTGTTATTGGAAAGCTCACAGAACTAGGCAT
>NC_056737.1:1992423058-1992475558 GCF_019279795.1 Protopterus annectens | reverse complement strand
TATTCAACAGATTAATTTGAGTTTTGTATTATTCATTTTGTAATGCTCGAACTACATCTAAGAATTTAAAGCTGTTATTATAAAATTATTTTTATAAATTAAGAGATTTTAAAAATATTTTTAAATATGATACCGCGCACTAGCTTTTCTAACTTAATCTTTAATAAATTATATTAGCTTGTTGCTGAAACCTTTGTAATGACATCAGCAATGCGTTAGTATTAACATATGTCGTCCGGCCCTATACTGATAGGAAATGAGACCAGGTCACTGCAGATAGCTCCGAATCTTCAGACAAGGTGTCACTGGAGCATAAGCTTCTACCTAGATAGAAAATAGGGAGAGACTATCACGGATTTGTCTTAATCCTTCATCTGCCTTATGCTGCTGTCAATACAACTATGGCTGCACATGTATGTGTGTGGGAGGAGGACAGCAACACCAAAGATCAGAAATGCATTCTACACAAGGTGACAGAGAAGAGCCATTATCGAAGGAAAGACTATCAAATTCTTAGCATTATCAGCAGACCCAGGCAGTCCCACTTTCTATCATACTCTTTTAATAGTTTCTTTTAAGATCAAGGTTTACTTATTCTAGTATTTAACTGCAATGCATTGCCTATTTATTAAGATATTCTGAAGTTCACATTTGCTATAAATTCAGTATAAGAAAATGTCTAAATCTATTGCCATGAAAACTCAATTACTTGCATGACACTATCAACAATTCTGCAGATTTCAACTGATGTTTTTTTATGAAGTTTTCCCTAGTGATGGCATGTCATTCTGAATTAAGACAATGTACATGAGGCTGATGCAGGAGATAAGAGAAAAAAATGCTGCTGAAAAAATAATTATGTGTTTGCTTGTCTTGATTAACTGGGTATGTACATTATATTAGAACATGATTAATTGGGCCTATATTACCATGTCAAAAGACATGTTCACTGCGCACGTCTTAGTCGACATGGAAGTATCAACCTGCTAAAATCTAGAACGGCTGAGTCAGTGCATTTTTTCCAGGGGGAAAAAATCGCTCTGCCGTCATTGAGGATTTGCCCTTTACCCCACTGTAGTGTGATCTTGGAGTTGGTATATTTAGTTAGGGGGGTGTGAGGGCAAAGCCGCCCACATTGTAGGGTTTGAAAGTGTATTTTTTTTTGTGTATGGCCGAGTGATTTTTTTTTTTCCCCTGGGAAAAATTTCATTAACTTGGCCATTTGGAATTTTAGCAGGTCGATATTTCCATGTCAGTTTCACCACAGTAATTTAGACCCAATTCTTTTAGGCATAAACTGCAAGAATGCAGCAATAACCATTAAAACAGAAAAAGTAAGAACAACTAAAACTGTAGATCAGTAAACAATCCAATTACAGTAGGAAAAGAGTATAGGAGCTGCTGGTGCATGAACACAAGGAAAGCAGCAGAGAGAAAAAAAGTGTAATTAAGTAACAAGTGATAACAGCAGTTATGCTATATTTAAACACACACACACACACACACACACACACACACACACACACACACACACACACACACACACACACACACACACATAAACTAAAGTCAGCAAGTGATGAAGACGTACTGCATTGCTTACCTTGTAGTGCTGTACTGTAGTTATTAAGGAAGCCACTGATACCATTATTGATTTAGTGGTGCACTGCATTCATAAAATTAAGGAAGCCACTGAAATCATTATGTATTTCATTAGTGTCTTGCAAAACCACCCTTGTAGGATTTGAAAGTGTGTTTTTTTTTTGTGTATGGCCGAGCGATTTTTTTCCCCTTGGAAATATTTTGCTGACTCAGCCATTCGGAATTTTAGCAGGTCGATATTTCCATGTCACTTAAGATGTGTTCAGAGAACATGTCATTCAAAACAGTAATATAGACCTGATTCATTTAGGCACAAACTGCAAGAATGCAACAATAACCATTAAAACAAAAAAAGTAAGAACAACTGAAACTGCAGATCAGTAAACAATCCAACTATACTAGGAAAACAGTATAGGAGCCGCTGGTGAATGAACGCAAGGAAAGTAGCAGAGAGGAAAAAAAGTGTAATTAAGTAACAAGTGATGAAGACGTACTGCATTGCATACCTTGTAGTGCTGTACTGTAGTTATTAAGGAAGCCACTGATACCATTATTGATTTAGTGGTGCACTGCATTCATAAAATTAAGGAAGCCACTGAAATCACTATGTATGTCAATAGTGTCTTGCAAAACCACCCTTGAGATACTATTTGAATGACATGTTAAGACTTTCTGAACCACAGCCCTAAATAATTATATTAAATAATATATATATATATATATATATATATATATATATATATATATGTATACACACACACACACACACACACACACACACACACATATATATATATATATATATATATATATATATATATATATATATATATATATATATATACACATTATATACATGCAGAACAGTCTACGGCTAACTGCACTTTGAAAGACTCTACTGTTATGACCTCTGCTTAAGTTTATTTTTCACATTCTAATAATGGCTTTGCAATAAATGTGTAAATGTTTGTTTATTTGGTATTTTTTAGAATGCTACACACATGGTTGATAACGTGCTCCACAAGGGGGATCCACCTTGGATCCCGGGAACTACTGCCCCATCAGTCTGACGAGCCTGATCTGCAAGGCCATGGAACATATTATCATGGAACTTATAAACAAATTCATTGGCAGCCTTCAAACACTGGACCCCACCCAGTTTAGGTTCGTGAAGGGCCAATCTTGTCTCCTGAACCTGATTGACTTCTTCGAATTAGTCTCCAGAGATGTGGACGAGGGTAAGGCAGTCCACACAGCCTATCTGGACCTCGCTAAGGCCTTCGACACCATCCCCCACTCTGGAATCATAGATAAACTTACTAAGCTGAGCATTAATCCCTATGCCACTCAATGGGTTGCCAACTGGCTTACTGACAAAACCCACACTGTAAAAGTAGCTGACTCCAAATCCAGCTCTAGACAAGTGACAAGTGGAGTACCTCTGGGTTCAGTCCTGGGACTGCTCTTGTTTGGCATCTACTTCTCTGAAGTACAGGCCAACACTAAGGGACTCTGGCTAACAAAGTTCGCAGATGACTGCAAACTGGAAGCCATTACTGAATCTCCAAATGATGTGGATATCCTACAAAAGGGCCTTACAGAAACAGATGTTTGGTGCCAGAGCCATGGGCTCAAGCTTAATGCCAAGAAATGTATAGTTATCCCCTTTGGAAAAAAACATGTCCTCATGAATTACCACATAGGTGGCAGTACACTAAACACTGAAAGTGTGATAAGAGACTTAGGGACACAGGTGGACAGTGGTCTCACCTTCGATAACCACATTGCCACAACAGTCAGGAAATCTTTCTATGTGGCACACCTTATCGCTAAGGGCTTTTCATCCAAAAAAAAAGGAGGTCATTGTCCCACTGTACTTATCCCTCATTAGACCCATTATAGAGTACAATGCCCCGTTTGGTATGTACCTCTCAAGAAATCTGAAAACAACTGGAAAGGCTGCAGAAATACCTCACTAAAAGAATCACAGGCCTAAAGCAGATGCCCTATTCTGACCATCTAAAATAACTCCAGCTATACTCTTTCGCATATCATCTACTCAGAGGCGATCTCTGCTTAACATACAAGGCCATGTCAAATCCAGAGCTGCTGGACATGCTACACTTAAAGAATTCCCAGTCCCTCAGAGCCACATGCTCCAGGGATCTAAACCTTGTCATCACAATGAACAAAACATGCTGGAGGGATAGGTTCCTGACCCAGAGACTCTCCAAGCTCTGGAATAGACTGTCCATACATGTCAAACAGAGCATCTCTTTGGCCCTTTTCAAAAAGAACCTTGACGATTGGATGGGAGATACGAAATTCACCCCAGAGATCACCTCAGTTGCCTTGCTAGACAGGGGTCCAGGGAAGTAAATAATTTGGGAAGAAATAGCCAGGGAATTGTCATGACTAGGCTTGTGTAGGCCATAGGCTGATAGCCTAGTACCAACCTATGAACCTATGAAATACTCAAGTCAGTCTAACATATTACAGAACCTTATTGGAACTGTCTATGTTTAATGACTGTTTGACCCGGGGAAGGGGAATATTACTAAATTTAAAGTGATGAGTGATACAGCAAAGTCAGTTTAACGAAAGTACAGGATGATTAAAGCTGCAAAGCTTTCCAAAAGAAAACTTTAAACAGTAATTCTTTCAGTGAATACTTTCTTCTCAGTACATGATGCGTATGCTGTATATTCATGGTACTTCACTGCAGACCTCCCAACCATACCGAATTTCTCGGTATTTACCGAGTTTTGGGGTCCAAATGAAGAAGTGCCACGATTCCCGATTGGCACCCCTTCATTTCCGATTTTTCTGCTTCATTTGTTTAATTTTTTTTAAAATTCGCTCTGTCGGAGCTGACGTCATCACGTGCGTGATGACGTCAGCGCCGTCAGGGCTACCAGCCAGTCGGAATTGAGCTCAAGGAGCTCACGTCATTATTTCCGGCTGGCTGAGAGCGGGAAGGAGTACAGCAGCACCGACGAGTACGCAGGCAAGCCAGGCAGTAACACGCTATCTGACATTGCCGTTTTCTATCTTCCAAATAATTGTTTTGTGTCAAGTTCAGGACATATTCTCTGAACTTCAGGACATATCCTCTGAACTTTTGGATGGGGGGTAATAAGCAAAGTACTGCGGCCCATTCCCGGGGTCCATTTGCAGGTGTATCAACATGCACAGATGATAGTGCTGTTCCTACTGCCCCTTCTCATTTTGGGCACTACGCTACCAGTCCAGACAGGTGGTCCTATGGGTTTGCGTAGCCGGTCTGTGAGCTCTGTGACAGATATGGGAAAGTTGGTGTACCATTTGGATTGTATCCGGGCCAGGGGACCAGTGATCCAGAGCGAAGAGATGGTGGCTCGGCAGCAGACTCTACCTCCAGACGCTCCAGTCATGGAAACAGTTTTCAGGAAACAGGAGGTAGCCAGCATACGGATGGGGTTTTGTACCTGGGGTCAAGAGGATCGCTAGCTGATGCCTTACCTCTGCATATTGCTCCAATGTGGTTCAGTGCTCATAGTGGTGAGTGAAGTAAATTCACAGTGCTATAAAATGTGTTGCTTTTTTCATTTTGTGTTTTAGTTGTACAAGCCCTGGGAATTTGAGTTTGTGCAGTTTTATTGTGACACATGATATGCAGAATTCTTTCTCTTTACATATATTGGTGGTGTACCTGTTTATTTTTGGAATTTTGGGGAAGAAAACTGAAGACTTTATCAATCTGATGAAGCAACTGTTGCATTTATTTGGGAATGAAAGCTAAAGCATTCCAGCATTTGGTTTAAAATTGGTGTCTGTTTTATTCATTTTGGGCTGTATCTCACATATGATCATGCTATCGTTTGTGTTTCACTGTTCCTTTAACTGTTATTTAATCTGCTTTTGCATTAACATGTTAGCAGAACCACCCAAGTTGCTGCTGTTTATTTTTATTAAGTAGATGTGTGAGAGACTTATTTCAGAAACTCTGAAAACCTGTTAGCTCACATTGTAACTTTTAATTATTGTCTCACTTTACTTTCTCCATGATTTATAAGTTTAACTATTTATTCATTCATTCAGATTAGCCCAGCTCAAGGCAAGCCGATTTTCATATTTGAAGCAGAAAAGTTTCCAGAAAGAGAATATAGTACAGTAGCTGAAAATAATAGTTATGAGTGCAAAATGTACCCTGTTACATTGAAACAGACGTAATGGGGTTTAAGGTTTGGTGTGCGAAAGGTGACTTATCTTTAGTGATTAAGAGCTACACACTTTTGTAAATTATTTGCTACATTTGTCTGGCTGGACAGTGAATTAGTGTTTAAATTGCCAGCAGATAATTCATTTGCTGCTTGTCCACATGCCAGGCAATTGTGTTCTTGTTTGTAGTAGCTTTCCTCAGTCTTTGCAGAACTTTTTGTTGCATTCGTTTTTTAGGGAACCCAGCATTTGCTGAGTAAAGCAGTATGCATACATTTAGTGTTTATGGTAAATGAGGCGAAATAGCCAGGTAATGGGACATTGATATGGCTGCAGGGGGACTCTGGTACCATATTTTGGTTGTCTGTTCATCAGTTTACGTTTTGAAAGTTGGTGTCCCACAATTGTATTGGAGTGGGTGGGGTTACATAATTACATATGCAAATCATATGTTAATGAGCGGACAGATTTGTACCTATTTTTCATGGGCCTTGTCCAGATTTTTGATGTTTCCAGGTTGAGAGGTATGCTTCACTGGTGTTGCCAGAACCTCATGACAAGCAAAATTCTATAGAAGGATCATAGGTGTATTATTCCTGTCATCTTTTAGGATCCAGGTGGCAAAAATCACTTGTCCTCATAGAAAAAAAAAAACATAATCATGGAGGACTTATTCATAAAGCATGTCTGTTTAGTGGGTTTAGTTTTGCTAGGTTCTCTCATTTTGTTCAAAGACCACAAGTACAATCCTCATAACTGAGAATTTAAATGCAATTACAGGGAAGTATGTACTAATTCTGAAAATGACGTTTCTTGGAGCATTCCTCTCTTCTTTGAGGCACAGTGATGTTGGAGTTAGTATACATAAATAACAAACAGACTGTCAGGTACACTCACATGTCAGTGTGTGCCGGAAGCCATATGCCTTGCAAAAGTATTTTAGATGTGTAACAGCAACTTTTGAAGTTCACTTTTACTTGTGTTAAATGGCCATTAAATTTTCATATTTTAAGGACTCAGATTTTTGAGACATCCTGCAAAAGTAAGATGTCCTGAAATACAGAGTGCAGAAGCCTCTAGTATGTACAGAGGGCTGTGACTATTGTAACTGCTATTCCCATTAAAGCCTATGTTATCCTGCAGCTTTTGTTATTCTTTTTTTTTAAAGAATTTTATTCAATTATTATTAAAGTGAACAAATATTTCCATGAAAATTGTACAATTTTTTCTTTAAAGTTAAAAAGAGAAAAAAAAAACTTTTGATATATAAAACCAAAACATCAAAACTATGTACAAAGATGTTTGTCATGCAAAAACATCTTAGTGTTACAGTAGGATCAATAAATATCATCCAAGTACAAAAATTAATAAACTATTTTCCCACTAGTTCAGAAATGATGTTCCATGAATTATATAATGTAGTATTCCTAGGTAATCTAGCTTTAATGGTCAACATTTCCAAATTACACGTTTCAAGGAGAAGATTTTTAAATTCCTAAAATGTGGGTGATGTATTAGATTTCCAGTTCTTTGTGATTGTTTTTCTAGCAATAGATAATATAGACCAAACCAAAGGGTATTTATTCTCCTTTACACAATCAGGGACAGGAGTATTAAATGAAACAAGTGATTTAGAAATAGATAATTTATCAGTAAAAATTGTTTGCAACAAATTATTAATATCATCCCAGACTTTTCTTAAATATATGCAATTATAAAACATATAAGACCACTCTGCATTCATTTCATTATTACATCTCCAACATGCTATATTCCTTTTAGTAATTATACTTATGTTATATTTATTTATTTATTTGCAGTGGTTTACCAGGATAGTCCATTGGGCCAAGATGAACCTGTTTTCAATGGAGTCCTGGGAAGAAAAGCTCCAAACAAGCAAAGTTACAGTAAAGATTTAGATTACAATCATTACAAATACTACAGACTAGTGAAAAACATTACAGACACTACAGACTAGTGAAAAACATTACAGATAATACAGACTAGTGAAAAACATTACAATATACAATATTGAGAAGCCATAACATCTTAAGGAAGCTTGCACTTAAGAGGTGCATACTAATACATTCGTTGTAAATAGCTTAGTACAAGCAAGAGCAGGATGTATGAGTTAGGAGAGTACGTAAAATGAGAGTTGCCAGTGTAAAGAGGGGAGGAGATTATGTGGGGTGGGAGCAGGAGCATTCCCAGTGGGATATTGAATGTGTGTGAAGAGATTTTTTTGAATGAAAAGCTGTTTGAGGTGGTACGAATGGATGGTGGTAGGGAGTTTCAGAGACGTGCTAGACCATAGGATAGGAGATTTTTACCTGGAGGACGAGTTAGTTTATACAATTCTATTAGGTTTTGGTTGTTAGATCTAAGTAGTCTATCAGGGAGATGCATTTTGAAGGCAGAGAAAAGGGAAGGACAGAGGGAGGGGTCGAAAATGAGCTTGTGAGCAAGAGTAAGTTGAGTGTAGGTGAGATGATTGGATAGTTCTAGCCATTTTAGTTTGTGGAGAGATGTACAATGGTGGGTGGAGGACTTATGGCTGGTAGCGAACTTAGCAATTTTGTTGTAGCAAGAGGAGAGTTGTGTTATAAGGGAAGATTGTAGGTTAGTTAGGAGTGGGGCTCCATAGAGGAGGGAGGGGATGAGAAATGTGGTAGAGAGTGAATTTAGTGGAGGGCGTGAGATAACGATTTTGTCAGTAGAACATACTGAGTTTTTGGTGTTTTTTGATATTTAGTTGAAGGTGGGAGTTGAATTTAAGCTGACTGTCAATTCGGACCCCTAGTAATTTGGCCTCTGATACCAATTCGAGAGATGTGTTATTATGGCTAGTGATAGAGAATGTGCTTACAATGAAAGAGGTGGCTTTAGAGGGAGTAAATACCATTAATTTGGTTTTAGAGGCATTGAGTGCTAGGTGATTTTTTTTCATCCTTTATTCGGTGGTTGAGAATGCATCTTGTGTAAGCTTTAGGAGTGTAGACATAGAGGTGGCAGAACAGATAGTAGTTGAATCATCTGTGTATTGGATAATATTTGTGAAAAGGATGGAGTTGTGGAAATCATTTATAAATATTTTGAAGAGGAGGGGGCCCAGTATGGATCCCTGGGGAACTCCAGTTTGGGTGTTAAGGAATTCGGAGGTAGCTTTTTTCCATTTTACTGCTTGATATCTATTGGATAAGTAGCTGGTGAACCAGTTCATAGAGGAGGGTGATAGGTTAAGCTTAGAGAGTTTAGTTAGAAGTAGATTATTGGAGACAGTGTTGAAGGCCTTAGAGAGGTCAAGTAGGAGGGTAGAAACAATGTGGCCGGACTCTTGGGCTTTATTCACGGTTTCTAGGAAGGAAAGAAGGGCAGTCAAAGTGCTGTGACCGGGTCTAAAACCATGTTGTGTGGGAGTTAGTAGGTGATTGTCTAAGAGATGTGGTAGGAGTTGTAGATGGATACACTTTTCTAGGAGTTTAGAGATGGGAAATTAGTGATATTGTTATTGCTGCCACCTTTATGCAAAGGTATGATAAAAGTGTTTTTCCAAATTTGGGGTACAAAACTTTCTTAGATAGAGTGGTTGATTAGAATGCTGATGGGGTAGGCAATGGCTTCAGCAGCTATGCTAAGAAATTATGAAGGAATGTTATCAAGGGCATTAGAGCATGGCTTTAGTTTCTGAAGGAGTTTTTTTATGATAGATGTGGCTATAGGTTTTAATGAAAAAGGTGGAGAGTGGGAAGAGGGGGTATTTGAGGGTGGTGGTGATGGAGAAGAAATGAAAGGAGAAGCAGAAGTGGGGGGTGTAGTGTTGGTAGAGGAGGATGGGGGTAAAGTGGAGGGTGTGGTGGTGTTAGAGAATGATGAGGTTAGTTTGGAAATAGAATCAATGAAAAAAGAGTTAAATTGTGTAGCCAAATCTATGTCTGGAACTTTAGAGTTTGGGCTGGGGTTATCTGATTTGCTGGGATTAAGGAGGGTGGAGATTCCTTTCCAGAATTTTTGAGGGTTTGTTTTATTGTTGTTTTGGTGTATGGGAAGTAATTCTGTCGATCAGTGATAAAGAGCTTTTTTACTTTTTTCTAAGTGTTTTGTATTCATTATGGGTGGGGGGGAGCCTATTTTTCTGGTAATGTGCCCAAGCTTTATTGCTGAGGCACATGGCTGCTAGTGTGTTTTTGGTTAGCCAAGGGGCAGTTTTGATTTTTGTTCTTTTAGTCTTTATGGGAGCATGGTGATCTAGGAGATTTAAGAAAGTTGAGTTGAAGTGGGTAACTGCGTTTTCCAGGGTAGAGTTTTTAGAGTGTGCCAATTTATTGCTTTTAGCGAGTTAGAAAAGGTAATGGGGTTGAATTTTTTTGGTAGCGAGTAGTGATATAATTATGAGTAAGATGTAAGGGTAAAGGAAGTCGATGTTTGAATATGAGTAAGTGGTCACTAAGGGGATCAGGAAAAGTGCCACTGTCCAAGAAATAATGGGGGTGAGGGACTAAAATTCAGTCTAGGGTACTACCACTGGAAAGGTTTTTTGAGGGGCGGGTTATGGAGTTAATTAGCTGTGGGAAATTGTAGAGGTTGATGTTAAGTGGATTTGTGGGAGATTGAATGGAGGACCAATTGATATTCATGTCTCCCAAAATTATTGTTTTATTGGTAATGTTTGTAGAAAGCCAGGAGAGGATGTCCTCGAGTGTAAAAATATTGTCGCCAGGAGGGATGTAAAGGGAGGCTATACATATGTGTTTGTGTTTATCAGCTTGAAGTAGTGCTAGGAGTAATTCCGCATTATTAAAGTGGGGAGTAGGTTTGTTATAGGGAGTAACTGATAAGGAGGATGAGTATAGGAAAGCTACTCCTCCCCCCTTTTTGTGGGTGCTATCCTTTCTAATGATAGAATAGTTGGGTGGTGTTATTTCAGAATCTTTTATATGGGGTTTTAACCAAGTTTCAGAGATGGACAGGATGTCAGGTTTATTATGTGTAAGCCATGCATTGTGTTTAATGGTTTTGTTAGCTATACTTTGAGAGTTTAAAGAGGTAAATAGTATAGATTTGTCTGTAGAGGGGGAGATGGGGGACCTGGGTTGGGGTGTATATCTCCAGATAGTAGAATGGTAATTAGATGTAGGATTAGGTTGGATAGGTACTTGGACTGCTTGGAATCTAGGTTGAGCTTTATCAGATTTGTGAGGGTTTTATTAGTTATTGAGGGGGTAGGATATTTATGAGGAGTAGTAAGTTTATAGGGAAAGAGTAGAGGTTCTTTTATAGGATATAGGCAGGGAGATATTGGGATATGTGGGTATAAGAGTGGTGAAGTAAGATGGTTGGTCATATGAAAGGATGGTGAGTAGTTAGTGTTAATGGGCTGGGTGAGGTAGTAGATATAGGATATGTTGAGAAGTAGTAGTAGCTGAATAGAGAAGGATGGGGGTCTTGGAAGCATGGGGAGATAGGACTGCTAAGAGTAGGCATGTTGTTGCTGAGTAGTGTAGAAGGGCATGAGAGTTGTATGTTTAGGGGGAGCAGATAAAACTATAGTATATGGGAGGGTAGTGAGAGTTGAGCGATGATTCATATGGATGGGATTAGGAAGTAGGTGTTGATAGAGCAATGGAGATTAATTGGCCAGGTAGGATAGTGGGAGTGGTTATTAAGGAATAAATGTAGAGGCTCTGGGGGTGGTTGGGATATGGGGGCAGGGTAGGGGAGCGGAGTGAGGCCGCAGGGCGAATGGAGTGGGCAGAAATAGGAGAACTGGATACTGCAAAAAAGTATCAGTTACTGCAAGATCACAACTGATCCAGAAGGTGAGTATAGCCAAATTATAAAGGAAATTATATTTGTAAAAGGTGATTGAACTATGGTAAAATTATCAAGGAGGGAGCGGATAGTTGGGAGCTCTAGGTTGGAGGTAAAACTTACTAGAATTCAACTTGCATTAGAAAGAAGGGGAAAAAGGCCTGGATAATAAAAGTGGACTCTAGCTTACATTTAATGTAATGCTGCCACCTAGTGGTATAGATAGATACTGTAGAAGAGAGAGTAAGCAAACCCTTTATTTCTTGAAGTAATCAAGGGGTGTGGGAGCACCAGAGAGGGAAGAGAGGCAAATGGTATGTGGTAGCCTGCTGTAAGAGACACACACATGGAAGGGCAGCTAGTATGGATAGGTATTAATTACAAAGTCCACAATTACTAATAAGTATGCACATACATTCAAAGTCGTATGGGGAAGTCCTCATGGTAGCAACTTTCTTACGAAGACAAGCTGGCAGACAGAGTTCAGGGTGTCTTTTGAGTATTGTCAGGAAGTTTCTTTAAGACCCTAATTGCAGGGAGGGGGAACCTGGATGGTGTAATTCAAAGTCGTATGGGGAAGTCCTCAGGGTAGCAACTTTCTTACAAAGCCAAGCTGGCAGACAGAGTTCAGGGTGTCTTCTGAGGATTGGCAGGAAGTTTTCTTAAGACCCTAATTGCAGGGAGGGAGAATCTGGACGGTGTATGGTGGTGAATCTAGCAGCCCAACCAGAGGATGGGGTGAGAAATGATCTATACAGAAACCCCCATGTGAATAATCTCCACTTTAAAAATGTAGACATACGTGTTTATTGTAATATATTCAATTTGTCTTTCTCAGAGGGGAAATTATTATTAATTAAAGAAAAATATTTCCAGTCATTATCTGAGTGTGTTTCTAAATCACATTTAATTGCCCTATAAATGTTGGACAATTTGTTTTTAGCAGGAGATTTATGCAAAACTGATAAAATCATATAATGTGTTAGTTTAGGGACTGATTTTCTAATTGTAGGAGACATAGAATCCAGTTTATTTAATGCATATTGCCTAGCTTCTTGAAGATCTAGTCATGAAAATGTATCAAATTTATACTTTTCCTGAAGTGAACTGTTGGATTTTAACTCATTATTTATCACCATTTGATGCCAGAATATTAAGTGTTTTGTTGAAATGAAGACATTTTTGCATAATCTGAAGAGAAAATGGTTCCATGTGTGTAGGCTATAGGAAAAAGTAGAAAAAGCCAATCCTTATAGATATTATATTTAAATATATAATTTCTGAATGATTTTAAGAGTAAAATTATATACCTGGAGTTAAAATTAAGAGAAGAAAATTCCAAAAAATAATCTTTTAACCTCCAGATAAAGGAATTACTGATTAGATTTAGCTTATAGGAACTATTCATATCTTTCATACATTGTGACAATATATCTATAATCTCTTTCCACTTAGTAGTGTATTCCATATCAATGAGATGATAGATTCTGTTAAACACTGACAAAATTGAATACATTTCTAAATTTGGCAAGGCTATACCACCATTATTCCAATTATTCATATGATATGTTAGTGCAATCCTTGGTTTATTTGGAAACCACAAGAATTTCTGAATCATTGAATTCAATTTTTTGATAATTTTGTAAGAAGGAGGTATATATAAAGATTGAGTTATATATATATTTTTTGGGAGAAGAACAATCTTTATGGTTAAAAGTTTATCATCCATAGAAAAGGAAATTTTGTTCCATTTATTTATTAAATTTTCTATAAGTAATAGACTTTTATTGCAATTTATTTGAATAGTATCCTTAATATTATTATTAGCAATAACTATTCCCAAATATACTATTTGTTGAGATTGAGCTATATACTCTTTATGTTTATCAGGTATGCTGTATTTTTGATCCAGTTAAAAGAATTTGTATTTTATTATTATTAATAAAAGTAAGGCCGGAGTTTTTCTGAAAATATTCCATATGTTTAAAAAGTTTTAATATAGATTTGCTGCAACCCCAAGAGTGATCAATATGGCGTCTGCAAACATTTGTATTTTAGATGACATAGTAGAGCTTAATTTGTATCCTTCAATATCTGTGTCATCTCTTACTAAATTTGCCCATGGTTCCATAATTAATGTAAATAATAGAGGAGATAAAGGACACCCTTGCTTGGTATCTTTTATTATTGGTACATTTTGAGATATACTAGTACCAATTTTAGTATAAGTTTGGCTATCATTATATAGCTGAGTAATAAGGTTTATACAATTATTGGAGAAATGTAATTCCTTTAATAGAATGAACAAATATCCCAAGTAACTGAGTCAAAGGCACAGTTTATATCTAAACTAACTGGGGTTACGTTTTTTTAAGATTTTTCACTGAATCAAAATTAATACTCTTTTAATGTTGTCATATGAAGTTCTATTTACTATAAAACCCATTTGATCACCATCAACTAATTTCGGTAAAAATGACTTAAGTCTATCTGCATAAATGGACATAAATATTTTATAGTCAGTGTTTAATAGGGAAATGGGTCTATGGGAAGAACACTTTGTGGGGTCTTCATTAGTTTTTAATATAGGGGAAATAAAAGTGTATTTCCAAAAGGGTGGAATTATCTTTTTGTTCTTAACATGAATAAATACTTGTAAAGCAGTTTTAGAGCATTTATAGGTAATAATGTATACATTTTAAGAATGATGCCATCATTACCTGGTGCTTTGTTCTGCTTTAGTTCGGTAATTTGGGTTTGTACTTCATTGAATGACATTTGCTTACCAATAGAAATCACTTGTTCCCCATGCTGTGGAATAAAATCCCGGTCCATGTGAGGGAGAGCACCTCGCTGGCTCTGTTCAAGAGAAATCTTGACCGGTGGATGGGAGATCGTAGGTTTACCCCGGGAATCATCTCTGTGTCACTACTGGACAGAGGCACAACAAACTAATGGGCACAGTATTTCTAACATAAGGGGCGGCGTAAGCCACATAACTTTGGGCTAGGCTTATAAATGCCCTAGGGCAGTTAGCCTAGTATAAACCTATGAACCTATGATAGCCTTTTTAGTGTATTTATTGATAAATGTTTTAATTTCCTCTTTAGAGTTAATTGTTTTAGATGTTTGATTAATGTTTAGAAATAATTCTCTAAATTCGGATTAGATATTGTAAATTTCCAAGACCATTTTTCTCTTTTATGGGTAGAATATTTCATTAATATGATTAAATGTATTTAATCTTTTTGTTTTATTATCAAGAATATTTAAATATCTAGGATTAATAGACAAATTAATAAATTAGAATTTTTCTATATTAATCATAGTTTTGTGATTTAATATTTCTAGTTATTTGTTATTTAACAAGTTTATTTCCTTCCTTTTATCAGTTTTATCTTTATCACCCATACCACTAAGTTTAAAAGTGTCTAATTTACATTGACTATCCTGCAGCTCTTTATCCCAAGCTTTTTTTTTTTTTTTTTTTTTTTACCAATTAATGATTCTACCATATAGGTAAGCTTTTAGGGCATCCCATATGTAAATTTCAGATGTATCATTGGTGACTTCACAAAACATTCCCTTATTATCTTTATATACATCTATTATTTTAGGAAGAGGTATTGTGTTGTTCTATAGGATAGCTGCTCCTCTCTTTTTCTTTGTATGTTCGGAGCTTATTAAAGTCTTATATGTTTTGGAGTCAATTCTGAATATATCATCTCTTAATAGGTGGGTTTCTTGTAAAAATATTAACTGGGATTTATGTAACTTAAGATATTTAATTAAACTCCTCCTCTTGTTAGGATTATTTAAACCATTAATGTTGACTGATATACATTTTAATGAAGTCATTGAAAACCATGTTAGCTAAATAGAAATGTAAAGCAGTGTAAGAAACTTCTCTGTGTGGAAGATTTTCAGTACAAATATTTCTAGTTAATCACTGTATATTAATCAGATCAGACAATAGTAGGAGAAGTAGCAAACTTAAACTCATCTTAAGCCAAAACAAAACAAAGCAAAAAATAATAATAGAAAATATATAATTGTACAGCATTACTAAGTATTCGAAAGCAACCCAAGCAAGGCAGGCAGTCTGTTTCTAGATAGAAATCCTTTCAGTACACAGACAAGCGATCCAAGTAAAACAAAAATAAAGTAATAATTTCCTCACAAGCTTTCTAAATATATATATATATATATATATATATATATATATATATATATATATATACTTTTTATCAGGCATGGGAGTGGTTTATTGTACTGTAAAACAAAGTGTTATTGGTACACATGTTAAATTCACATCCCTTCCCCCATCAGTGTGACATTTGAGCTGGTCTTGCCCTACTTAGTAGCTGTCATAATAATATATAACCCTTATGTACTTTAAATAAAATTTATAATAATATGGTACCTCTTATTTAACCAGATAAACCAAAAGAAGAAGAACATTAAGTAGATTATTAAGTCTGTGATTTTATCCAAGACAATATACTATATGGCTGGAAATATATCAACCTTAGTTCATTTGGCAATCAAACAATATACATAAATATATACATCTACATTTTGCATGTAAAAATCAGTTTTTATTTTCATAACCTATTGTTAACAAAGATCACTTTCGTCCTTCTAGACTACTTCAGGTCTGTGTACAAGAACCCTAAAAACAATCTATAAAATATATGTAATTGTATAATTAGTTAGTGTTGTCATTGCACATAATTTTGAATAAAGTAGAAAAAAGAACCAGAAAAAAAAATAAAAATAAGAAAAAATGTATGTATGATGATGGAAACAAAATATACACTTAAACGACAACTGATTTAAAATGGTATTTAAAACCAACTGGTAAAATAAAATAAAATACAATTAGTCGTGTAAACAATGTGGCAATTTTCTAAGTTCTAGAGCACTTTTAATTGAACAGTAGTAGTTTAGTCCAGGTTTCCTAAAAGAGTTCAGATTTAATTGCCACATGAGTTCATATTTCTCCAGAATATTTGGGATGTCTCCTTCAAGATCACCCATGTCTATGCAATCCAGGATCTGGAACTTAAAACCTGTGTGTCTTTTATGAAGAGAAAGGTGTTTGGCTAGTGCATTATTTTTATATCCAGAGCGGATTTCTGACAGATGACATGAAATTATTTACAGTCTTGCCCACATAGAATACATCACATTCATTGCACTGTGCCCTGTAAATTACTTTTGTAGTGTTACAGTCACCCCCTGCACTGGTTTTAATGATTTTATTTAAATAAGGGCAATAAAAAAATTCACATTGCTGTATAAATATACAAAATGTACAATTAGTTTCACATCTTTTAGTGCTTTTCTCATATGGTCTAGGTTTAAATTCAACAAAACTTCTAATGTTCCTTGCCTTCCTATAAACAAATGATGGGGCTTCACCATCAGAAAAGGGTTTTCTGTGACAATATCCCAGTTTTCTTCAATGATATTTTTGATACTGTGATAATCCAAAGTGTATGGCAGGATGTAGCTATTTTTGCATGTGTTATTCTCTGTGGAATTACTTAACATTTTTATACTGGGAAGGTTGAGTGAAGGTGCTTCAGTCCTTTTCAGTTCTATAACGGGTGCCAGGATGTTTTTTAACATCTGACATTCATAGCCTCTCACTAGAAAATCATTCTCTAAGTTGTTCAGGTTTCTCAAAAATGGTTCCATCTCTATGGTAATTCTAGCTAGTCTATAGCCTTGGGACTTCACTACATTATACTTGTTTTTTGTAGGATGTAGACATTTACTGTGGAGTAATAAGTTAACCCTTGTTGGTTTTCTGAATAGATCAGTGGTGATTCTGTTATTGTTGGTGTCCCTGGAAATCTGCATAACTAAGAAAGTGGTTGAAGTATTGCTATGGGAAGAGGTACACTTCAGGAAGGGGGTTGTTTGATTGAGGTAAGTGATAAAATCTCCAAGCTGCAAGGTGTCACCTTCCCACACAATAAAGATGTCATCAATAAAATGTAAATAGCATGTGATATGATGCATGTAGTCTGTGTTGTTTAACACAAAGTCCTTTTCCCATTTGCCCCAGGCTATGTTAGCTATGCTGGGAGCCATGGCAGCCCCCATTGCTATACCAGTTTTTTGTTTGTAGTGTTTGCCATTGAAAGTAAAGAAATAAAGTCCAGTACAAGATTAATGAGCTTGCTTAACTTTTGCAGTTGTGCCTGTGTACCCTGATTATGTTTCTTAAAAGACTCCATAGCTGCTGTTATACAGTAACTGTGAGGGAGCACTGTGTACAAGGATTCCACATCACTAGTTAATAAAATACTGTCAGCTTCCACTGTAATGTTTTTTTATTTTCTTCAGAAAATCCATTGAATCTCTTATGTATGACTTATTCTTTTCTGCTAAAGGTTTCAGCAAGTAATCAAGGTAAATTGCTGTGGCTTCAGTAACAGAACCTCCACTTGCTACCACCGGTCTATAAGGTGGGTCTTCTCCGTTCTTGTGCGGCTTTGGTATTCCAAAAAAGTAAGGTAAACACGTGGGCATGGGCTCTATAAATAATTATAAAGATTTTCAGTGATAAGTTTTTCTTCCCATAATGTGGTGAGGTTAGTGTTCCATAAATGATATGCTCTTTTTATGTCATCCATGGTAAATAACTCATAAAATATGTTATCCTCCAGCCTGTTCTCTATATTTTGGTTGTAGCTAGTGGTATCAGTCACAAAATGTACTGATTCAAGTAATACACTAGAATATAACCAATAGGAATACTATTATGATCATTAAAACAAGTATAGTGCAAAATTATCAAATATGTTGAATTAAAGATATTTCCTACTACATAAAAGATGGTGAACATCTGAAAAGTTATTAGCAAAAAATCATATCATAAATTTGAAACATAATAATAAACCAGAACCCATCTGGAGTTTAAAACTCCTAATTCGAGTGACATCTATTACTCAAATCGACCCTCTATCCATAAGCAGCCACCAATCAGCATCTGTCTAAATATTTATACTCATAACTATAAGAGTATGGTTTCTAATTAATGTCATGGAATCATCTTGCAAATCAACTATTATAAAAAAATATTCTAAGAACTACTAAAGCTAATCAAATTTAACCACAAAAAAAGAACTATCAAACAACTTATTGTCATACAAAATCAACTGTGTATCTACTTATATGATAACTAAATCTTCTTTTTCAAAAACATAGTAAAGAATCATAAACTCCCAATATATGTATTTTAACAAATAAGTATTCAGTTAAATTAGTTTCCATTAAATTATTTAAGTGATCCAATAGCATCTATGTAATTACAGATATAAGCTTACTTAAAATGTTTAGATATACCCATTTTGATGAATAGAAGTTTTGTTCCATTTGTTTTGCATAACATCAAATAATTATTTTTTGTCTGAGCAAAATATATGTTTATTAATGCATCAATTAGTAAATTAATAATTACTCCATCTTAAGAGTAATGTACAAAGTTTCCCAACATATGATTGTAAATCATTCAGAACTGCTATAAGGACAGATTTAAAATTTAATACTTCTGGATGTGGCTGTAAAAATGAGAGATTGTTTATCTATAAAAATACCTCAAAATAGATATGTTTACCATGACTGATAAAACCTCTTTTATATTGTACATATTTTAAAAGTTTGAGTCCACTATGGCACAGTTGAGCTGTTATAAGTAAAGAATATATCTTCACTACCAGTATTAAAGCAACACATATTTACTTGAGATTTAAAATATTGACATCCAATTTGTCCAAGCAGGAGACAAATGAACAATGTCTTAATCTGGATTAATGTGAATGACTGCTAAAGAACTCAGTAACTAAAGTTTAGGGAAGAGAACATCTGGAAGTCAAGAAAAACCCACAAACTACATTCATTACTACAGCTTTAAAACTGAAAAGCTATTACTAAACTTGATTATCCTAGTTTTCAACACATCATTTATCATTTTAAATATAGTAAAATAAATCTTTATGTAGGCGTTTTCAGAATCATACTGTACTCCTCACAACTAAAGCTGCTTACATGACTATTAGCAATAATACAAGTTAGAAGTTAACTGTTTGGTTAAAAAGGTTTAACCAGAAGTAGTAGATATATAATGTTAGTCTAAATAAACATTAGTCCACTTCTTATTTTCCAAATTGGATAACAAATATGTTATTAGAAAAATCCAGTTGCATTAACAAAACGGAGATGGAATGTCAGCAATTCCTAATGAGAAATGGCTCTAACTATTATTTCCCTATAGTAAGCCTGAAAATGTTCTCATATATCTTATTAGATTAAGCACATAGTATAATGATACCCAGATTATCTAAAGATGTTTTTATAAAAAGTCTTACAATTAGATGAAATTGGTATTCTGCTTGTATCGTCTTCCCGTATGCATTATATCGTATTATGTTTGGGTCATATCTTCACGCTGGGGTTCAGAGGTTAGATTATTTTGGACGCCTTCATGATGATGTTTCAGGAAAGCTCCAAGCTCTTCAACTGCAATGAATACCAAGGTCTCGAGCCCAGCATGAAGGTAAATGTTTCAAAATTCCAGCGGGAAACAGTAAGTAAAATATTAGTTATTTACAGATATAGCATTGTCTCAAGGCTCTTTCTGCACTGAGAAAAATGGGAAAGCTTTGCATACACAGCACGAAGCAAAAACAACTTGCTGAGCAAAAGCTTCACAATACCACCAACCAAATATCTCTTTAACCATCCAGTTAATCCCCAGCTAAATCATGCAGGTAGTTAAACACCCAACTCAACACAAACACCTCTACAATAATCACCAAAGCACAGCAGCACCAAATTAGAGTTTACCAATAAACATCCTAATGCCCCAGGACTGACAACACTTCTAAACCATTATTCCACCCACTCTACTTCTCCCATCTCCGGGGCAGACACATAGCTGCAAACACAGCAAGTCTGTAAATGGATACCAGATGTATCAAGCTGGCCTCCCGTACATCTAGCAAACAACCATTAAATCATCCAGAAAACAAATACTGCAATTCCACCTAAAGAAAAGCTTTCAGCCATCATAAAAGCTAAAATCATAGAACACAAATACATTTCCTTATGATAAGCACCACAGCAAAAATATCTGGAAGAATAGGCAACTGTGTTAGAAGGCACATTGAATCCGTGGAAGTCAAACTAATAGAAACACATTTGACATTAATCATACAGTAAAAGAAGTGAAAAAATCCCAACAGACAACAATTCAACAAACCAAAAAAAAGACTATATAGTTAACTAAACAACATTATATTAAATATAATACCAAAAGCTCACATGGAAGTCTGGTTTCATTTCCCCAACTAAATGAGTCAAGTATAACTACGTTATTTATTAAAATTCATCTCTTGATCTTCTTCTTCTTAGGGTCAAATATTTTCCAAGTGTTGTTATCAGCATTCCTTTTAAGACTAGGACAAGCCCACTCCATTTCATCAATCTTGTCTAGGATGTTATTGTTTTTTATATATGTAATTGCAGTGTCCAGGTCTTTGAAAGTTTTGGAACCATCTTGATAGAATATTTTCAGTCTTGCAGGAAAAAGTAAATGGGTTTTTATTTTGTTCTTTTTTTAGTTTTCTGACTAAAGGCAAGAAGATCTTCCTTTTTGATAATACTGAAGAAAAATAGTCATTATCAAAGTGTATAATATTGTTCTTTAGTTTAATTGGGGATTTTGTCCACACGTCTTTAATACCATTTTCTTACCATGGGATGACAGGAACTTTACAATAACAGATTTTGTTGAGTTACTCTTGGTATTTTTAGATGTTGCCATAGATCTATAGGCTCATTCAATACCATATGAAAGAGCCTCCAGGAGTTCTAGGACTTCAAGCAAACAGGAAGATAGGAATTTCTCCATATTATTTCCCTCTATATTATCCGGTAAACCTAAGATTCTCACATTATTCCTACAAGACCTATTCTCAAGGTCATCAATCTTTGTCTGAAGAAGAGAATTTTGTTTTTATAGGAATTCAACATTATGCTCACTCTCTTGGATTCTATTATTCATATCATTTAGTGCAGATTGTATTCCAGAAATCTGTTTTTTTTTTTTTTTTTTGCTGCAATAAATCTTTCATGTAAAATGTCTATTTGATGAGTACACTTACCTTTAAAATTAGTTAGTAAAGATTGTAGCTCTCTTTTGATACTTGTCTCTTGATGAGAGGATTTAGTGAAGCTCGTCTTGTTCTTCTGCTGTAGAATTATCAAGTGTAATTTTGACAGGAAAAATTAAAATCTACTTAAAAAATTTTATATTTTACCCTAATATATATTATAAAGAATTAATTAAAATAAAAAATACTATTATTAGGGAAGATTTTATCAAAATTTCCTGTCAATAAAGTTCTGAAGAGACAGAACTGATAAGAACAGCTGCTATGTGCTCATCTTGTTTGCAAAAAAAAACAAAAAAAACAAAAATATTTCTCCTTTCCTAAACTTTCATAGCTAGTTGTTCCAGTGATCAGATTTTGCTGATCCCTGGGCTTTGTATTTGGTTTCTGTGTTCCTCCATTTTCTTGTGTGGCCAGAGGTAGTTTCTTTACTCACCAGTGGGAGTGGGGAGTACTGAGCTGCTTGTTTGTCCTCAGAGGAGTGGTTAGAAGCAGCAACTAGTAATTCGTCGGCCATTTTGGGTCATTTCCTGTTTTTTCCAGCCCCCTGCTATAAAGCACGTGTTAGCGTGCTTCAGCACGGAGCTGCTACCGTTGCACACTAGGGCAGCGCCGGTTAATCAGATTTAAACTATTAGGGCTACCTAAAGTCCACTCTTCAAATTTTCCCTTAAAACTACCTTCCTCAAAGTATACTACTGTTCTATTTAGTGTATCCTACAACTATAAATTATCTCTACTTGACTCCCAAGTAGACTATTCTCTATCTGTATAGTGAAGCACTTGCTCCTACAGTACTTATCACCTCGATACAGCACTCTTGTTATAGAAAGTACCCCAAAAAAGCAAACCCCATTTCTCGGTCACCCACATCCCCCAGAACCTTTTCTTAAGTTTTTCTGTCTATTCCTTCTAGCATGTCGAGGGATCAGTTGCTAATGTCCTCTCCTGCTCAGCTGGTGAACCTGGGAATATTGAGGCAATGTTACAATTGCCTCATGTACACAGACAACCCTCTCCTCCTCCCACAAAACACAAATACATGCGAGAGATGCAACTATACGGCCAAACTGGAGGCTGAGCTCTCTCAACATAGGACTGGCATGACCAGACAGGAGGAGAAGGTAACCACACACACTATAGACCCAGTCTCACATAATACCATCACAACCTCAAATCATACACATAAACACACAAAGACATACTCGGAGGCTCTGATCAAAAATCTACCAAAACAGCAGAGGCCACCAAAGCAGACACCCAAACAACTACCACCTCAGAACACAACACCTGCAACAGACACAGTCAGAGTGTCAAGCAGTCACAGCCCTTAAGGCCAAACACAATGCCAGACACACTAGTCATTGGTGACTCCATAGTCAGACACACTGACGTCCCGCTCACCAGACTGAGTAAGGAGAAGGTCACAGTAAGCTGCCTGTCGGGTGCTAGAATCCGCCACATAACGCATGCACTCAGGTCTCTCAACAGCAGGTACAAGTACGACTCAGTCATTGTCCACGCTGGTGTTAACGACCTGAGACGTACCTCCTTGGACTACATGAAGAGACATAGAGGAGCTCTCTGATTATGTAGCCCAAGCAGGTATGACCCTGACCTTGAGCAGTATCCTACCTTCACCAAGAATGATGCCACAATACAGAGATAAGATGATCAGCTTTAACAATTGGCTTAAACTCTGGTGTCATTCAAAGAGGATCCAATGTCTGTCTGCCTGGGATGACATGCTGGACAAGCCACGCTGCTTCGCAAGGGACAACTTGCACTTGTCACCCCTGGGATTCCGGATTTTGGCAAAGGCTCTTGCCACCCCCATAGTGCCTTTTTAGGCAAGGCTCAAATTCTAAACCTACCACCCTAGAACAAAACAAAGAAAAAAACTAAGGGTAATGCTGCTCAATGCCAGAAGTCTCAACCTCAAGATGCACGCACTCGAGGCCCTTCTCAGTATGGAGAACATTGATGTCTGTGCTGTGACAGAAACCTGGTTCAAGGCTCCTGAGAGCACCCCAGCACTATCAGGTTTTACCTCATATCATGCTCCGCCCCAAAACCCGGACAATACCAAGAAAGGAGGAGGGGTATCCATATTCATCAAGGACACCCACACCTCAAGATTGGTGGCATCGCACGATGCATCGGAAACCATCCAGGTGCAATTAACCATAGGCAAGATTGCTCTGCAATTTGTAGCATGTTACAGGCCACCCTCGCAAACTCAGGAACCTCATATGGCCTTCCTGAAAACACTGGAGGGGATAAATGTATCTCCGAACACCATCATACTAGGTGACTTCAACTACCCTAATATAGACTGGGAACACTACTCAAGCCCAAACACTCTAGCCCAAAAGTTCCTGGAATTCATAAACTCAAATGCCATGGAACAACTAGTCACCATCCCCACAAGAGGAGAAAACATACTTGATCTCATCATCACGAACATGGGAGCACAATGTTCAATGCCGGAAGTATACCCCTCACTGGTGAGATCTGATCACAAACTAATCTCGCTGGAGGTCCTCATCCCGCCCCCACGAAATGAAAAGACCGCAGTAAAGAACTTCTCGAAAGCTGACTTCACACTTCTAAAGACTAGTGTGGTCTCCTTTAAGGCCCCTGAGCCGGCGGTTAACATTACTCAAACCGCTGAATCACTTACAAATGCCTTCTACCAGCACCTGCAGGGCTGCATGGATCAGGCAATCCCAAGCAAAACAAAGACTCTTTGTACCAAAGGCAAGCGTCCAGTCTGGTGGACCCCAGCCATAAACAAACTCTACAACAAAAGGAGAAAGCTACTACAAGATAGAGCAAAATCCTTAAAAGGTAAGACACCGCTGATCACTATAAGTAAAAGCTAAGAGCTCTCATAAAATCATCCAAAGCTAATTTTGAAAAAAATAGCTAAGGACTCTAAAGACAACCATAAGGCATTCTTTAGCTATGTCAGAAACCTAGGAGGAAACTCCCAGATATGCTCAGAATTAGTTCAAAATGATGTGAAGATTACTGATCCTACAGACATTGCCAACATACTGGCTGACAGGTTCAGTGCAAACTTCTGCCACCCCCTCCCCTTAAGGAGAGATATCTATACCAAATGATTGTAGCCCCCCAACATCTCTAACGCCCAGGTGAGAACTGCTCTCTCCAAGGCAAAGAACACAGCATCCATGGGACCTGATGGTGTCCCCGGCTGTGTGCTCCATGAACTCAACGAGGAATTAAACCCACAGTTAGGACAGCTGTTTAATCTTAGTCTCACCTCCGGATACGTACCCAGGGAGTGGCGCACAGCGACTGTGGTCCCAGTCCACAAAGGCGGTGCCTCCACCGACCCTGGAAATTACTGTCCCATTAGCTTGACAAGCCTTATCTGCAAAGCCATGGAGAGGATCATAATGGATCTCATAAATAAAGACATAGGGAACTTGCAGACTTTGGATCCAACCCAGTTTGGCTTTGTCAAAGGCAGATCATGCCTTTTAAACTTGGTTGACTTTTTCAAACAGTCACCAAGGCCATTGACGAGGAAAGGCAGTCCATACAGCCTACCTAGACCTGGCGAAGGCTTTTGATACAATACCTCACTCGGGTATCATTGAAAACTCATCAACTTAAATGTAAACCCATACATTACAAGATGGGTTGCAAACTGGCTGAGTGACAGAACCCACAGGGTCAGAGTTGCTGGTGCCATGTCAGACTCAAAGCCTGTCACAAGTGGTGTCCCACAGGGCTCAGTCCTGGGCCCACTCTTGTTTGGCATCTACTTTTCTGAAGTACAAGCAAACACAGGAGGGTTATGGCTGACAAAGTTTGCAGATGACTGCAAACTGGGCGCCGTAGTTGAAAACACATCCAACACAGATATCCTTCAGAAGGGTCTCACAGAAACGGATAACTGGTGCCAGAGCCATGGCCTAAAGTTAAATGCCAAGAAATGCATAGTCATACCCTTCGGGAAAAATAAGGTTACCCCTAGCTACCATATAGGTGGCAATCCGCTGAACACAGAAGAAGTTATTAGGGACCTGGGAACCCAGGTTGACAGTAGCCTTTCATTCGACACTCATATTGCTAAAGTAGTTAGGAAGACCTTCTACATTGCCCACCTTATCATGAAGGGATTCACATCTAAATCAAGGGAAGTCATAGTCTCCCTATACTCATCACTCATCAGACCAATGATCGAGTACAATGCCCCATTCGGAATGTATCTGACCCGACACTTGCAGCAGCTGGAGAGGCCACAAAAGTTCCTCACCAAAAGGATAAAGGGTCTCAAAAATCTGTCTTATGCTGCCCGACTGAAAGAACTCCAGTTATATTCAGTTGCTTACCGCTTGCTCAGAGGTGACCTATGCCTGACATACAAGGCCATGTCAAACCCAGATTTGATGAACATGCTTCATCTCAAAACATCTAGATCCCTCAGAGCCACAAGGGCGGGAGACTTAAACCTCGACACGGTTATTAATAGGACGTGCTGGAGGGATAGATTCATCACCCAAAGACTCCCTATGCTGTGGAACAAAATCCCGGTTTATGTGAGGCAGAGCACCTCGCTGGCCTTGTTCAAGAGGAATCTTGACCAATGGATGGGAGATCGCAGATACACCCCAGGGGTTACCTCAGTGTCACTGCTCGACAGAGGCACAGCAAAATAATGGGCATAGTTTCTCCAAACTAAAGGGGTGGCGTAAGCCACAAAACTATGGGCTAGGCTTATAAATGCCCTTGGGCATATAGCCTAGTATGAACCTATGAACCTATGAACCTATGAACACCCCCTAGCTTTTGTTATTCTGAAAGCTATTCCATTTGTATGTGTTGGCATGATTAGGCTCCTGTGTGAGACAACATAAGTGATAAAATCTATGAAGTAATGAGTATTCTTGTATCACTGGAACATCAGCAAATGCGTGAAAAGCATTTACCTATTGTCCCTATTTATTTATTTACTTTAGTGCCTCAGTTCTCATCACAGCAGGTTACTTTCAAATGGGTTAACAACAGAAAAAAAATGCAACTGAAAGTCTGAAATAAGAATTTATGTATGAAACTTTTAGGAAAGATACCAGAACAGTACAGACGATCTGATGTAAATAATAATAATAATAATAATAATAATAATAATAATAATAATAATAATAAATCAAATTGTCACAACTTTGCAGCATGATCTAACTGCCTGGCTGAGACAAAAAGGTCAGCAAATCTAAGAGCAAATTATTAAGTCAGGCATACCATTCAGATGTCTAGATGATATGTTGAAGGTAATTTAATCTGGTAAGCATTATGTTCGCTTTGAGGTCTTTGGATTTGTTACTGTTTGAAAGGGTATGTAATTCATCTAGAAAATGAATACCATATTCATGGCAGGTCTGCCTAGCACTTGACAATATACAAAGACTTTAAGTGAATGGAATGCCAAAATAAACCACATTTCTAAATTTGGAGTCACATCCTGTCTTCTGCTTTCACAGTGATCTGGCTAGTATTGGATAATGCCAAATGCAGACGACACAATGGATATTTATATATAAATAACAGATGGGGTGCTGGGAACACCTCGCATATAGGTGGGGTGCAGGAAGGCAGGAACAGTTCTAATGGCTTCAAGTGGTAACAGTTTGAACCAATCATAAATTAAACAGCAGTGTTCTCTCCTGCAGATTTGCAGGATGAAGTTACCTCTAAAGCTCTAACTCATTTTGATTTTTGAATTGTACTATCCTCTATAGAAAACCATCCTGTTACAGACGAAAGACACTCTACCTGCAGGTGAACAGATTTATGCTACTTTGTTTGTACATACCCAATTCCAGTTTCCTCTGATGAGGCTGACTTTTTATTGCTGTTTATTTTATTTATATTTCATTACTGACAGAGAGCATTGTTGTTAGAGTCAGTCATCAGACTTTGATTTCAGATTTTTTTTCAGCAATCAGTCCTATATCTCTAGGATATCTAAAGTGATAACCCTTTTTATTAACTCCATAGCTACTTTTAACTAGTTAGTGACATGTATTTGTTTTATCCAAAGAAATTTTTTAATTTTATAAACACTGAGTTCATCAGATGGTTTTCTAACCAGCTTGTCACTTGTCTAATATTTTGGTTAAGCATATCAAATTCAGCTCTGTATATGGCTATACCATCTAAGCAGATAACTGACTAAATGTAATTAACTTCTATGAAGAGACTGCTGATAAATATTCTGAACATAGCAGTCTTAAATACAACCAAGTGGTAGGCAGTTGTGAAAACACTGATCATAAATGACTTGTAACACACTGTTGAAAACTTTACCCATCAAAAAAGACAATGTTCCACTTAGGATTCCATGTTCATACTACTGAAGATGCATTCTGAGGTATAGTACAGCTATAGTATATGTACTGTTCTCTTGGAATTATGTTCTTGACATAGTAATTCACAGCTGTTGATATGCTCTATCACTTTTACATATATGATCCTTTAAAGCATTATGAGAGACTATACGGTAAGGGAAATGATTTAAGGATCAGTATTATGTCAGTGGATGGAAATGAAATAATTTAAGGATTAGTATTATGCCACTGGATGGAACTGAGTTAGCTGTAAAGAAAAAGGTTAAAAAGGTAGATAACTCACTTTTTATTATATTTTATTTTATCAATTTTCATTTGAAATGTTTTAAATTGTTTGTTAAACATGCAAGTGAACTTTCAGCACTCTTTCCAGCCAAGACCAGGGTAGCAAGGCTAAGGGTGAATGCAGTTTATATGGCTAGAACAGTGTCTTTGATGTTAATTGTCCATCATACAATCACTGTATGTAATACAAAGCTGATATAATAGACACCACAAGAAGATAACAAGCACTTTTAGAAAAGGTATAATATACATCTATATATCTATATCTATCTATACATAGATAGATATAGATATATTATTATTATTTCTGTTGTTTAGGAAAAGCATTCTGGTAAGACTAACAGTATAAAATATACCACTACATGCAGAGAACATACCACCACTTTATTTACTTATTTATTTATTTTGTCTTTGTTGACCTGGAATGTCAACTGGGCATTATCCTTTTTTTACAGGAGACCCAGGCAGAAAAGCTTCAGCACATTTACATATTTAAGTTATATATAATGTTACAGTTTTCTTTGTACAGTTTCTTATAGAAGTAATAGGTACTTTACAATAGGATGACGAAGTTCAGTATACATATAGTTTATAACGTTGACAATATTTACATTGACAGTAGGTTTTCCTTATTATCTTATATTATTAGCTGTACACAAAACTACATTTTCTGGGGGGTATAAACAAAGTAGTGATAGACTAGAACTGTGAATCTAAGTTTATGGAGGAAAGAGTTATGTTATATAGGGGTTTTGATAAGGAAAACTCATGTTAATGGTGTTAGTAGAGAGGTAGGAAAAATGTTGTGTTATTGGTGTTAGTAGAGATGTTGGAGCAGAATCAGTAGGATAGTTAGGTTACTGGTGTTAGTAGTGAGGTAAGGGCATGAGTAAGGATGATGTGTTAATAATGTTAGTAGACAGGACTGAGTAATTTCAGGGAAAAGCTAAGATATGTGTAGAAATGGCTAGGCAGGAGTGAAAGGAAAGTTAAAGCTGAAGTGAGTTCAGTCAAAAAGAATAGGAGATACAAAGAATGAAAGCTCTTATGGTGCACTATATTCAGGAGACAGACAGGAGCATAACCAGAAACACTTGAGATGCTGTTTAAGGAGTGCTTTAAAGTTTCAGAGTTTTTCATTTAGCTTTACTTGGGTGGGCATGTTCTTCCATAGTTAAGTGAAATAGAGTAAGTTAACTGGATGTAATTATGTTCAAACTCTGACAAAGCATTCTCTGTATACTGTTACATTCACATTGCTATTAGAAATTATCACATCAGGTAGTGGAATTTCACAATGTCATTACAAACCAGTCTGCATTGCTAGAGATGTATATTTGATGTCTCATACAGGGAAGTTTATTTAACATGTGTGAACAGCAGAGCACTACAGAAAGAGATCCATGTACAGTTTATTCTTAAAACACACTAGCTCCAACAAAATGCAGTGATATTGCGAATAGAAACAGAAGCTTCAAACTACAATTTATGGTATCGGTCATGCAATGGTGTAATTTCTCTTGGAATGGTTTCACAATCATAGCTCTCAGCTCTACAAATTTTTGCAGAATGTCCAGATTTTTGCCTTATATTTTTGTCTGTTCCTCATAAAGCTTTGGTTTTCTGGCAAATCACTTGCTAATTATTTAGGATTTAATTCACAAAATAATAGACATTTGAGTTTCAGATTTCATTACCTTCAGAAAATTCATGCTAATGTAAAACCTGTTATTCTATCAACATTCTAAGTTTGTAAGAACAATATTTAAAAATTATCCCTATTTTAGCCCCCCCCCCCCCCCACACACACACACACACACACAGCTGTTATGGCTTTGTCTAGATTTATTGCTCTAAGAGGTTGAGAAGTATGGTCAAAATATGTTTAGCCTGTTCAAATAATATACACCATAGCCAAATGAGAGACACATGGGTCTTTTTTTACTTTTGATATACACAGCCTTCACATAAACTAACAGCAATGCCAGCATTATTTATTTTATTTTATACCTGAGTTAACCAGGTAAGCCCCCATTACACAAATGTGGAGTACTGTCTGGTGAAGTGACCTGCTCAGAGTTGCAGTGAGGGCAAATGGAGGTAGAGGGAATCAAACATTGTGCTCTTGGCAACATGAATAAGTTCAAAGCTTTAAACTCCTTTCATTCAAAGACAACAGTTTATTTTCTTAAGCTGCATACACATTCAAAATTTCAATGTATGTGGATAGCATTTGACTGGACAGTAATTTGTACACCTTCCTCATGTTTAAAACATTTAAATCCAACAAAATTACATCTTCATTACAATATACTTCTAAGATAAATTTATACTACACTGCTTACCACATATTTGTAATTTCCTGCAGAAGGTTATTTTCCCTATACATCAAGAAATAGACTGGGATACTTATATCAAAGTGAAAAGAAATGTTTAAAAAGCTTTACTTCTCTAATGAACAAAAGCCTCCAAGAATGGAAAAAGTTAACCCTGTGACTGGCTCTCTGAGCACATAACAAAGCAGATGATATTGTAATGTATTCAGTCAGCTAAGACAAGACAATACATATTACGGGCTTCAGACTGGGGGGCATGATTCATTTTTACTTTTAAAATAAAAATTTCCTGTAGAGGTGGAATGCAAATGAAGAAGCACAAAATACAAATGTAACCTAATGCATTATATGCACAACTCTGAAACATTGTAACAGTCTATGACTTTCATAAAAACAAAAAAGTAAAAACTTGAGGAGAATGTCTGAAAGTATTCACATGTAGATGGCAAAATGCCTAGAATTTCTTCCCAGTGACATGCTCCAAGATAACATCCTCACAACAGTTGACGACCAAAAGATTGCATAGAACCATGCAGATAGGTGACAGGGACCCTACTGTAGTACAAGACAGTACCTCAGCCAACTTTCTGTCAAGGACATAATCAAAAGATGCTGCAGGAGCAGAGACCTGATGCAGTTTGTGTATCAGTGCTGTATAGTCCATATAGGAATCTCATTCACCTAGAAATGAAGGTAAGCTTGCTGCTGGCACTACCAGCATCTGGATACTCCAACGCCACATTGATCATAGGATCGTAGGAGGTTATTAGGCTAATGGCTCTCGGACCTTACAAGCCTAGCCAAGAGTTTATCCCCAAAAAGAAACATCAGTCAGCACTTGTCACCCCTGTCAATGAGGGACACAGGTGGAACCCCTGGGAAGATTTGCGGCTTCCCATCCACTCATCAAGGTTGCGCTTGATGAGGGTCAGTAGGTTTCTCTGTTTGACATGTATGGGAAGTCTATTCCAGAGATGGGACAGCCTCTGGGAAACAAACTTATTTCACCAGCAGGTTCTGTTGATGTTGCATATTAGATTCAAGCCTTTCGAGCAGGTAAAATGTGAGGAGTTAGACTTATGGATATGGAGCATCTCTAGTAGGGCAGGGTCCAAGATTGCCTTGTAGGCCAAACACAGATCACCTCACCAAGTAGAGTGATAGTGATTTAAGCCTGTCTGCACAGGACAGGTGTTGGAGGCCATGGATTCTCTTTGTGAGGTATTTCTGCGGCCTTTCTAATTGGTGCAGATGTTTGGAGAGGTACATACCAAATGGGGCATTATACTCAATTATTGGTCTAATGAGAGAGGAGTATAGAGAGGTAATAACCTCCTTTTTCTGGATGCAATCCCTTTACTTATGAGATGAACCAACTAAAAGACTTTTCTGACCACTACCGCTACATGATGGTTGAATAATGAATTTGAGATTGTTATCACCCTGAGTACCCAGGTCTCTCACCACAGGTTGTGTGTTTAGGGGGTTGCTGTTGATGTGGTAATCAGTAGGGGCCGTGTTTCTGCTGAATGGTATGATGATACATTTTTTGACATTTAGCTTGAGGCCCTGACTTTGGCACTAATCATTAGTTGCTGTGAGACCCTCTTGCAGTATGTAAACATCATTTGGGGAGTCAATGACAGCAACCAACTTACAGTCATCCACTGACTTGGTCAGGGCTTTTTGTCTTTGTCTGGACCTCTGAGAAGTAGATGCCAAACAGCAGGGTTCCCAGGAGAGATCCCTTGAGAACTCCACTAGTGATAGTTCTACTATCAGAGGTGGAGGTGCCTATTTTGACCTTGAGGGTCCTGTCAGTGAGCCAGTTGGCCACCCACCTGATGAGACAGGGATTTACGCCAAGTTGTGTTAGCTTTTCAATGATGCCCAAGTGGGGTTTTGTGTCAAAGGCCTTGGCCAAGTCAAGGTAAGCTGTATGTACTGACTTTCCCTCATCCAGGGCCTTGGTGGCAGTCTCAAAGAAGTCAACCAGTTTCAAGAGGCAAGATCTGCATTTGATGAATCTGAATTGGGTGGGGTCAAGTGCTTGGAGATTGCCTATGTCCTTGTTTATGAGATCCATAACAATACACTCCATGCCTTTACAGATCAGACTTGTTAAGCTAATGGGGTGATAGGCTCCAGCATCAGCAGTGACACCACATTTGTGCAAGGGGATGACAATGGCAGTTCTCCACTCTGCTGGATTGAAGCCTGTACTTAGGCTGTGGTTGAATAGGGTGCTCAATGGTGAAGCCAGTTCTGGAGATGGTGCAGAATACAACCTGGGATACTATCAGGTCCCATGGAAGCTATGTTCTTTGCCTTGGATAGGGCTTTTAACACTTGATCTATGGAAATGTGAGGTGAAGGACAAGTATTGGTGATGTTGAAAGGACCTTTGGGGGGACAGGGGGGTGAAGTTTGTGCTGAACCTATCTGCTAGCCGGTTTGCTATGTCAACAGGATCAGTGTAAGTGATACTGTTAAGTACTAATTCGGAACAAATCTGAGCTTTACCATGGAGGTTCCTGATCTAACTGAAGAAGGCTTTTTGGTTTCCCTTTGTTTCAGAGGCTAGTGTCGATTCATAATTGGCTTTGGAGATTTTCACTAGTGATCTAATTTGCTTGTTGAGCCTAAGGAGGAAGTTTTTCCAATTTGGAATTTGTTCCTTTTTACCCTTGGACAACGGTTTCTTCCTTTTGTTGTAAAGCCTGTTGATAGAGGATGCCCACCAAACAGGTTTGTGTTTCCTTGAGGAGCAGGTTTTAGTTCTGTTGGGTATGGCTGAGTCCATGCAGTTGTACAGGTGCTTGTATACTGCATTGGCATGCTGTTCAGCATAGTTGTCAGCATCCTCTGAGGGGGGTGGTGGTGTGAAGCTACAGATACCCTCCCTTAGGAAGTTGTATTCAGCTTTTGAGAAGTTTTTTTAGCTTTAGGATGGGATAGAAACTTCAGACGAGACAGTATGATGATCTGATCACACCAGTGAAGAACGTACTATGGGAGTGATGCAGTGGTCACCCATGTTGATGAGAACCAAGTCTAGAATGTTATCTCCCCTTGCAGGAAATGAGACGACCTGGTCTAGTGCATTATAAGTGATAAAGACAGGGAATCATTGAGTGACTGCATTAGTGCAGGAATAGTTCAACCAATCTATGGTGGGGTAGTTGAAGTCACCAAGGATGAGGGTGTTAGGGGGTACCTTGATGGAGTGAAGTAGATCCAGGTATGAGGAGTGGGTGTCCTGAGTCATGGATGGGGGTATATAGCTGGCTATAACTTGGATGTGTGTCTTGCGAACTGTCAGTTGCACCTGGTGTAGTTCCAGTGCATCATGCTGGCAGACCAGTCTGTAGGTATGCCTGTCCTTAATGAAGATAAAGACTCCACCACCCTTAGTCTTCCCAACCTCATTTTGGTGTCAGAATGTATGGAATGAGGTATAGTCTGGTAAGGCAGGGGTGCTCTCCACAACTCTGAACCAGGTTTCTGTGACTGCACAGACATCGTCATCTTCTATTGCAAGGAGAGCCTCCAAGTAAATGTGTTCTAGGCTGCTGGGTGTCCCAGCCTATTGCCTTCTGCATCCTAAAATAATTTCTATCTTTCATATATGGTGATGCCTGGAAATGTATACAGTTCACATCAACATTATCTGACAGTTGTATTGTCATAGCAAGATTCTATTGAATATGATGGGTCTCAGAAACAGTACCATGTCACTGTCAAGGCAGCAGATAGTGAAAATGCTGCTACCTATATGAGGTACATAGGGGTAGCACTGAATGGACTTAGATTTTATACAGAGCTCACTGCTTCTGTCAAATGACCCTGATTGTGACCCATTCCAAAACATCCCTCACCGTTATGAAGATCAGGTGTGCATGCTACCCTCCAAAGACCTCACTGCCTCACAGAAGTGACAGTTCTGGCATTCAAAAACACATGAGAATGGTGGGTAGACTGATGTTCCTGGTACCTTGAGAATTTGACTAGTTCAATATTTTTGCAGGTAGACAAATCCCTTTTTGTCACATAGTGGATGAATGCATAGTCTGTAAAAAGGAACCCATAGGTTCATAGATTAGTACTAGGATAACTGCCCTTATGGGCCATTTTTAAGCCTAGCTGATTACACCATGTGAGAATCAAACCCAGCACCTTGTGTCTGTAAGGTAAATACTTTAACCATGTTTAATAATTTAACCAGAAAGAGACAGAGAGAAAGAAGAAATGCATTATGTATAATAAATTACAGCCACCATTTTTTTGATATATAGTATAGGAAGAAGAGGACATTTATAATTGAAGATAGATGATAGTAACTGAGGAGGAAAGTATCAGAACTGCCCAGTAAAATTAACAAATAACCATGACTGTGGTCTGGTAAGATAGGATTTGTACAAGGCTGGAGTGGTTTGATCATGAGTGTGAAGCCAAAGTGATTAAACAAAGCCAACTGTTGGTAAATCCTGCATTACTCATACTGAGGAGTGGATTATTCTTGCATAGTGCATGTGCTCTTCTCCCTCAACATGATGAAGAGCAGGTGTGCGTGCTACTCTACAGAAACCTCTCTGATCAACAGAAGTAGAAGACCTGGCACTCAGAGTTACATGGGACTGGGGGTTAGATACATTTGGAGTCTAGAGGAAGATCCCAAGGTATAGCCACATTATGGCATGACAAGGAGCACAAAAACCATGATGGACCACACACAACAAAACTGACATCTGTGTCTGAGGACACCTGAACCACTGTTTGTGAGATACAAGATAAGTGAGTACATCTGTACCAATGCCACATCATTTATGGACAATGTCTTCCCAAACCAGGATATGTGTCATTATATTAACTGACATAACTAAAACAGAATGGCATGTGTCACCTTCACCTGTCATGTCTAACATACTTTGCATAGCATCCGTGACATCAGCCTGTCCACCTACAATCTGTCAAGACAAATGGTTACTGCAGTCAAGAAGAATCAATCCATGAAAAAGAAAGTCATGTAAACCAACACCTGCACAGTCCTCATGTGTATCACTGCCGCCAAGAGGATCACCACTGCTGCACATTGACTTAGTCCTTCAAGTTAACACCACCAATCAGCATCCATGTACTCTTCATTTATGAAGCTGCTACATCCAGAGATCACATGTGCCCCTGCACACACACCCCCCTTAGTGGGTGTGACCAAACAGTGGTCAGGTCATTCACAGTGGAGGTGCCCAATGTATGGTCAACAACCACATCCAAGGTGATTTTGCCAGGATCTGTATATCCACAACATCATCCATAGTTAAAAAAAAACTGCAGTGCAATGTCAGGAGCTATTTCCTGTATGTTTGCCAGTGTTTTTTCAACATTATCAGAGTCACAGTGAATGTCACTAATAATGAGCATGGGACAGACCAACAACTAATATCAGCATGTAAAACAAGACAGCAATTATAAAAAGAAACTGGACAATATTTGAAGACATGATCATATGTTGTGCACCTGAGGGTCCTGTAATGTAAGGCAAATGCAGTCTGGTTACTCACAGGTATTTGCTCCCTGAATACAATGGTGGGGAGTACTCATAGCAGCATGCATGTTATATACTTATATTGTCATTCCCTAGAGGTTGTACGCTATGGCATTGTCTTCCAGACAGGTTAGGATCTACACATATGCATGTACATTATTTTTAAAGCAGGTAAAAGGTATTTCATAAACAGCATAAAGATAAAATCCATGTGTAATAAGCATACATAGCCTAGTGTGCAAAGAAAATGGCAACTGCCATTCCAGCATCCATTATTGTCTGCAAGGCCGTGACCATACACTGAAATCAGAAACTACTCTTTGTCTAGGAAGGGGCTTAGGGGTGGTACACCAAGTGGCAATGAAAGTGGATTCACTGTCTCCAGCATACCAACTTGCATTGTCATACATCCTAGCGACACGTCAGTAGCAGGCTTGCACAGTGTGGACATGACCCCAACAGCTACTTTGTGAAAAATAATGTCCCTCCACATTCTCTCTGTTTGCTGTTGATCACCACCATATCCCTGGAAAAGTATGCCATGCTGCTGTACTGTATCACACATTTTCCTTGGAAATAAAATTATCATGACTTAGACTATTGGGCAGTACAGACTTCCTACATTAAAACAGGACAACAATACTTTAGCTGTTTTTGTCAAAACAAGAATCACCTTGTTTAACTGTTTTTGCCATTCTGTTAGTAGTGCATTTGTACAAGATCAGCAAACAGTGGGAATAAGGAAGTTCTACAACTGCAGACTTAATTTGCATATACATCTGTATGTATGCATCTATCTGTGATTATAAATTTGAATGGTTGAACTATTTCATAATCGACACTAAAAATATTGACACACACACACACACACACACACACACACACACACACACACACACACACACACACACACACATGCATCCCTACCTCATACTCTCACACACTACATTAATTCTCTTGCATACCCCTTACTCTAACCCTAAAACAGTCACACTCATGCATACACACACACACACACACACACACACACACACACACACACAATCTATTTCCTTCCTTAACTCTTACCCTAACGCTAAAACACACACACTCACACACAAACTCTCTATACTGCATCTTATATTTCTTGACCAACGGGAAATTGCCCAACATAAAGAGTTCACACAAACAGTCCTTTTCTCACTTTTTACAGCTGCTCACTTGCATCACACAAATGTCTGTCAACCAAGCCAGTTGTCTTGTGTTAGTCAAACATACTTTGCTGAAAGGATACAAGGCCTAAACAACTTGTTATACATGGAGTGAGTCAAAACCCTGTCACTATATTCAGTATTCTATATACTGCTAAGAGGTGACCTGTGTCTGGCATACAAACATCCTCTGACCTATTGCTGGATTTACTGCACATCAGCAAGTCAAATGGCATCTGCAACATCAACAGAACAATATGGAGGGACAGAGAGACACAAAGTTATAATATATCAGGATCTGCAAGCTGAAATGAGAGCAATGTAGAAGAAGGATACCCAAATAGTTCCAATAGTAGTAAGAGCAACAGGTCTTATAAAAAAGAGTCTACAAGCATATTTAGATATGCTACCAATACATGTAATGCCATTCAAAGTGCAGAAGGAGTCATTACTAGGCACACTGCGGGTGCTGCGAAGAGCACTTTTGGCTGACGTCAAACAGTGAAACAATATTAATTTCATGAACTTTAATCGTACTTTGACTTAGGAAAGGGTTACATTCCCATCATGATATCAGAAACCCAAAAGATCTGGAGAAATTAAAAAGAGACAGTGTAGTTGCAAGTATAGAAAACTTCTGGAAGAACCTCATGTTGATCAGGAACGAACCCAGTAATGGTTAAGGAGAGGTGAATTCAAACCAAGAGATAAAAGGTTAATATTGGCGGCCCAAGAAGTGGGCTATGTACATGCTGGTTTACAAAGTCCATTGAACATGTGGGAGAAACAGACCAATGTAGGTTTTGTAAAACCGAATTAGAAACAGTCTCGCACCTCATTGCTGGTTGTGACATACTAATGGTAAAATGACTGTATACTGAAAGGCATAATAATGTGGCAAGACTGCTGCACTGGGGATTGTGCAAACATTATGGTACTGAAGTGGCTGAAAAACACTGGAAACATGAATCACAAAGCATCATAAAAAATGAAGTCTACATCACATGGGATCATCCATTACCAACAGTTCAAAAGACAGATGCTAGAAAACCGGATACAGTGGTCCAAGAAAAGAAGACAAAAACAGCATTGTTCACTGAAATCGCCACACCCAGTGACTATAGTGTCCTGCGTACAGAGAGACACAAAGTTATAAAATATCAGGATTTGCAAGCAGAAATGAGAGCCATGTGAAAGAAACATACCCAGATAGTTCCAATAGCAGTATGAGCAATGGGTCTTTTAAAAAGAGTCTGCAATAATATTTAGATCTGCTACTAATACATGTAACTCCATACAAATTGCAGAAGGAGTCATTACTGGGCACACTGAGGGCGATGCAAGGAGGACTTTTGGCTGACATCAAAGAGTGAAACAATACCAATTACATGAACTTTAATCATACTTTGACTTAGAAATGGAGCCCATTCCCATCATGGTATTAGAAACCCAAACGATTTGGAGAAATTAAAAAGGGACAGGTATATCTCAGAGAGGATACCGCTCCTCTGGAATAGAAGCCCCATCCACATTAAACAAACTTCATCCATGTTCATATTGAAGTACAACTTGGATCTATGGATGGGAAACAGAAAATGTATCCCAAGATTGCCCCTGTGTTACTAAAGGACAGAGGCAGCTCTTAAATGCTTTATCCCATACATGGCTCCCCTCAGATTATATATGGTCTGATCCCAGTTATTCAAATTAGGGATCATATATAATTGTTGACCATGGGATGGTCAAGACCAAGCTCTAACCAAATGCTATAGGTTAATTCAAGCACAAAAAGGGAGAGTGGCTGGGATTAAAATGGCCCGCAAGGGCAGCTAGCCTAGTACTTACGTATGAACCTATGAAGTGAAGGTTCAGTGTTATGACATAAACTTATATATATGTATATATATATATATATATATATATATATATATATATATATATATATATATATATATATATATATCATTAGATACGTGTGTGTGTGTGGGTGTGTATTAAGCTAATGGCCCTGGAGCCTTTATAAGCCTAGCCCATAGGATTACTCTGGCATCGTGCCACCCGACCTTAGTTTCTAGTGCCTCTGTCAAGAAGAGCCACTGGAGTGATCCCCGGGGCAAATTTTCTATTTCGCATCCACTCATCAAGATTTCCCTTGAAGAAGGCCAGTGAGGTGTTCTGTTTGACATGTTTGTGAAGTCTACTCCATAGCATGGGCAGTCTCTGTGTTATGAACCTGTCCCACCAGCATGTTCTGTTGAATGTGATAATGAGGTTGAGGACACTGGAGCATGTGGTGTGCAGGGATTGGTATTTCTTTAGATGTAGCATTTCTAACAGAGCTGGGTCAGACATGGCTTTTTAAGTCAAGCAGAGATCACCTCTAAGTAGGCAATATGAAACAGAGAATAGTTGGAGTTTTTTGAGTCTGTCCATATAGGACAAGTGTTTAAAGCCTAGGATCCTCTTTGTGAGGTACTTTTGCAGCCTTTTCAGTTGTTGCAGGTGTCTAGTGAGGTACATGCCAAATGGGATATTGTACTCGATGACTGGCCTAATGAGGGAAGAGAAGAGGGAGACAACGACCTCTTTCTTCCTGGATGCAAAACCCTTAGTAATGAGATGTGCCACATAGAAGGACTTTCTGACCACAGTGGCAGTGTGGTGGTCAAAAGAGAGGTTGCTGTCAACCTGTGTTCCCAGATCTCTTATAATGCCTTCTGTGTTCAGTGGACTACCATCAATGTGGTAGTTCATGGGAACAGGGTTTTTACCAAAGGGGAAGATGACACATGTTTTGGCATTGAGCTTAAGGCCATGGTTCTGACACAAGTTGTTGGTCTCAGTGAGGTCTTTCTGTAGGATGTCAACATTACTTGGGGAGTTAATAATGGCTCCGAACTTGTAAACTTTGTCAGCCAGAGTCCCTTTGTGTTGGACTTGACTTCTGAGAAGTAGGTAGCAAACAGGAGAGGTGTATATATATATATATATATATATATATATATATATATATATATATACATATATATGTCTACATATATATATATATATATATATATATATATATATATATATATGTGTTTGTGTATATATATATAAATACATATATATATATATATATATATATATATATATATATATATATATATATATATACATATATTATATAGAATAGTATATAGTTACAGGAGTGAAGGGATACAAGAATTCATTCTCACAAGTAGAGTATGGGGGAGTTTATCTTCCTGTTAATTTTTTTGTTGCTGTTTTGTTTTAGACTTTCAATTTATCATCAAAATATGCTTCAACATAGTGGCTTTTCAGTTTTAGGTTAGAACATACTCTTCTGGAGATAAAATGGTTTATAAGAATAGAGACAGGGTAGACAAGGGTGTCTGCTGGCATTTTCAGATAATCAACATGTTTACTGTCTTCTGCTAAGGTGGTTGACTTGAGTGTGCACAAATATTCTTTTACAGTTGCCATAGGGACAGGCTGGAAACTAAATGACCTGATGGCTGACATTCAGGTTTTGGCTGCACTGTGGGTAGAGAGGAGGGTTACATTTGAGTAAGGAGGGAACCGTTTGCACAAAACAGGAATGGAATTGGAAGCAATGCTGTCTTTGTTGCTTTTTGTTATGGGTGAGAGTGTGCTGGATAGGCTGGTATAAAAGAGTTTTATTAATGGAGGACCAGAAATGCTTTGTAATGCTCTGATGTTTGGTCAGAACATGTAATACCAGTATTGCTTGTCTGATGTAATCTTTCATTTAGTAAGGTTTCTAAGGCACTCCGTGTTTTGTTTTTAAACCAATTTCTCTTTTAGAACCCTGAGTTATTTGGTTGCTTCAGTTAACCATGGGTTTGATTTAACTTTTTTGTATGAAGTGGTGCATGATGAATCAGTACATTAAGAAATGCTGTAATGAAATTAAATACTGCTTCTTTATAGGAGAGAGTCTTTAGAGATGACCAGTTACAGAGTCTTACGCTATTGTTGAAAGCTTCATTGACTTGTGTGAGACTGCATACTTGTATATAAATTACATGATTATATCATTTGTTGTTTTAATGCATATGTGCACATCTGGTCACTGATTGTATCAGATATGCATCCAAAGGAGCTTATGCTGAGTGGGTTGGAGGTAAGAATCCAGTCAAGCATGGACTGGATTTTTGTAGTTTTATTGAGTCTTGCAATTGTAGTGATAAGCTGAGTTAAGTTATAGAGATGTATTGTGAATTTGGGGACAGTTGTAATGGTGGTCTGCCAGCCTATGTTGAGATCACAAAGTGTTCTGGTTTCAACGTGTATGTTATGAGATATCTAACACAGGATAGCTTCAGGTGAACTGGTGGTGTATATATAGTGCTTCAATACATATGCTTTTATAATTATTACTTTTTACTACTGAGATGAGAAGTTCTGCATTGTTAAAATTAGGGATGATTTGAAGGTGTGAGGTTATGTCTGGAGTATTTATGTAAATTACAGCAATACCACCTGTTATTTTATTTATCCTGTCCTTTCTGAGAATGTTGTAGCCTGGTGGGGTGACTTTCTCATTTATTTCTGGCTTTAGCTAAGTTTCAGTAGTGACAAGTCTGTCACGGTTACAAAAGGCTGTGTAAGCCTGTGTATCTTCTACTTTGTTAAAGGTGCTTCTAAGATTCATATTTAGTAGGAGCAGGGTGTTACTGTGGATGTAGGAAGCAGATAGTTTAGGTGTTGTCAAAGTGGGAGTAACTGCAGCCATTGTAATTGGAACTGTATTGGGGTAGATATCTTTGGTAAGTATCGACATGGATATGATATGCTGACAAGAAGCCAGCCATTGGTATTTATATTTAATCTCTATGGTAATTTTTTTATGTATAGAATCAGGTCTGGCATTTCTATATTTCGTTAAAGTAGTGTTGTACAGTTCAGGAGATATGCAGTGTTTTTGATGTCAGTTTGTTGAAACATTATGCTACACAGCAGTAATGTGATGGAAGGTTGTGTTGTGTGACAGCAGTGTTACTAGTAATAGTAGTAAGGTGTAGAACTGAAGCATTTTTAATGAACTGTTGTGTTTTATGACCAAAAGTGTGTGTAGAAAAAAGTGACTTTCTTTGTAGTCAGTTAATGCTTGTGTCACAAGTGCTTATAAACTATCAAGCCACATGCTCATTGTTAAATGATGGGAAACATAATAATAAGGCTATAATGGGTCCACATAAGGAAACAATATCTTACTGTTTAATAGGTAGAAAACAGTCAAAATGAGTTTACAGCATGTGGCAAAGTTGTAGACATCTTTATGGACAGAAATAAAAAGAAGTTGGTAAGATATTGTATATAAGTTTGCTTTAGGGTTATAGCTTTGCTACTGAAATGTAAAACAAAACTTATGTGCCAAATTAATCGTATACTGATGGTTTAGAACTTATGTGTGTATTATTGTGACTGGAGTAGGGGGATATAAGTATGTATCTATGTATTGCTGAATGCCTTTAAGAGGGGTGGGAAGTAGGTGGAGTTGTGAGAGAAGAACATATAATATAAATGTAATGGCATGATGGTGGGTGGGTGGGGAGCGAGCAAAACAGGCAACAGTCCCCACACTGGAAGGAGGCAATCAATGTGGGCATGTCAGTATGAAGAAGACAGAAGCTGTGAGTTATCACATAGGTATCTGCATTTGCAATTATGTTTGCCTTTAAAATGTATTTAAATAGATAAATACGCTCCCTTACAGAAGTACTGCTTAAAATATTGTAGCAAATCAACACCTTGTAACCAGGTAATTGAAATAACCCACTCTGTTCTACCTTGCTCATTTTGCTAAAGGAAATAAAGCTGGTATTTATAGTCTGGGGCTTTGCATTTTCATAGCAGTAATCCGCAAAGATCAGCACTATGTGGATATAGATATCCTGGAATGTCAGCATGAATAATAAAATGCGAAGTAGTTGTTATAAACACTCCCCCCAGCTGCAAAAGTGTAATATGCTTAATGCATATGTGACAGGGGGACAGCTAATACCCTGGTAAGGGACCTTAGACTTTAGACTTTAGACAAAGAGTAGAATTCATAGACATGAATCTATTATGAAGTAATTAGCATACTAAGCATATAAATAGCATTGAACTTATGCTAGTAAACATCAGTCTTCCAGGAGAATGCAGTGATGCAAGGGGAGATTGGTTGAGTAAATGTCTCATGTTGGTGTTTATGCATACTTGGACATATTTCTGAATGGGCCACTTGAGTAAATGTCTCATTTTGGTGTTTATGCATACCTGGACATATTACTGAAGGGGTTACTTGTGGAAGTATTTCATTTTGGTGCTTATGCATACCTGGACATACTCCTGAAGATGTCACTTGGGTAAATGTCAAATGTCAGTATTTGGGCATACCTGTACATATTACTGAATGGGTTGCTAGGGGTAATGTTTTATTTTGTGCTCATGCATACTTGGACATATCCCTGGAAGAGTCACTAGGAAACATGTTTCATTCTGGTGCTTCTGCATACTTGGACAAACTCCCTCAAGGAGTTGGTGGGGGAAATAATTCATTTGTGTGTTAGAGAAGTTCATGTGCATACATGGTCAGATTGCTGAAGTGATTGCTGTGTAAAATAATTTAGTTTGCTTCATTTTAGTGCTTGTGCATACTTAAGACAAACTAATAAAGGAGTTTCTGGGGGAATTATTCATTTGTGTGTCAGGGAAGTGCTTGTGCACACTTAGACAAATTACTGAAAGGATGGTTGGGGGCAAGTTTGCACATTGCAACTCCAGTATCAAAGGCGAAACATTGCTTTTAACAACAGATGTGTGTATCAAGCAGGTGTAGGACCATGAATTGCTAAGCCACCTTATTAGTATATGCCCCTTTACATTTCCCATTTGCATCTCATTATTTTAATGTCTTTTGCATTAGCATAAATGGTGTCAATAAATCTCACTTTTGCTATGCGCATTTGTAAGTGTCAGGGATACCTCTATTACATTTGCATAAGTGACTATGAATGCCAACCAAGTGACTATGAATAGCAGCCAAGTTCTCCAGAGGGGAGAGGTAAGGTACTCAAAGAAGATGTAAGACAGTTAATGCTTTTACAAATTCAAAGAAGTGAATAACAGTATAGTATCCTCACTGAGATAGTTTGCCAAAATAATCTTGGATAGTCTAGATCATTAAAACGTGATAGATTAGGAAAGGATAGGAAGGTTCGGTGAAAAAGAAAAATATAAAAAATGGATAGCACCAATGATGTAAATCCAGTCAAAATAGCGTACAACACACTTTAATACACGCTTTCATCATACGACTTCATCAGAAAATACTCAACATCCATTTCAGCTCATTTAAATATACAATCAATTAACACCTAATTAAATAACATGATTACACAATTAATTAATAATCAACTTAGTTAAAAACTGCTTACTAAAATCCACTAAAACAGTAACTAATTATTAAATAAATGAAGTATATTCTGTTCTTTATTTATACCTAACTTTCTATATTTTAAAAAACATTTCACATTAATTGTTTCATTTAACCCAGGAAATTTATCTGAGTTTAACCTGACCTGCCATAATGTTTCCCTTTGTTCCAAAAAATTCTTGAAATCACCAGCTCTACAGTCAGGTTCACATATTTCAAGTACTGAAAATACAAATTTTTTAAAAAATTCACAATTAATGGAATGTTTATATAAGGCATTTTTGTCGTCTTTACATTTAATACTGTACAGATGTTCTTTTATGCGGGTACTTAAATTACGTGTAGTCATTCCTACATAAAATGCTGGGCATGCCGTACACATGCCAATATATACTACCCCGCATGAATTACAGTCTACATAACCTGGGACTTCAAAAATTCTGTCACTGTTCACTATAGAAATGTTAGTACCCACAGAAATAAACCGACAGATTTTACAATTATGACAACAGAACATGCCTTTTTTATTATTTTTAATATCTTTCCTAAAGTCAGTATTGTGATATTCCAACATGTTTTTAATATTATGAGAATTCCTAAAAACAAAGTGTGGTCTACTACCTAACACCTTTGAAACATCATAATTTCCTTGAATAACTCTCCAATTTTTAGTTAAAACTGATGCAATAATTTTCATTTCACCACTCATTTCCAAGGAACATATAAATTCCTTTTCAGGGTTATTAACTGTACAAACTTTAGTTCTATTGCTATTCAAAGGTTCATTTAATATTGCTGGAAATAAAGATTCATGTTTCTCAAAAATTTCATTTCCACTATTTATTAAAACATTAATATCATAACCTCTATCGATAAATAGAGAAGTTATAAAGTGAAATTCTTCAACTAAATTATTCTTTTTACTGGTCATCCGGCTGGCTCTTATATATTGGCCTCTTGGGATATTTTTAATAATATGTTTAGGATGATTACTTTTATAATGCAGGTAACCATTAGTAAACGTCTTTTTTCTATATATTTTACTATGGAACCTATTGTCATTGAGATCCCACCATAAACACACAATAGTCGTTCTGATTTCTTAAAGTTCACAATTGGTGATATAGGATTAACTGTGAACTTTTTAGAAACATGGTAATGTGACCATGAGCACCAAAAAACACACCAAAAAAACAAAAAACCCCCCAAAAAACCCCCAAAAAAACAAACCATTATTTCTTGTATCCTAACCTCCTCATTTTCAACAGTGGACATAGAGGGACCTTCCCATTAAGCCCAGGAGGCACATCTGATCTAAACTTGATGATCCAATAGGATACAAGAAATAATGTTTTTTTTGGTGTTCATGGTCACATTACCATGTTTCTCTTATATCTTAATGACAGTTTTTATAGGTACATTGTACATTTTAGATGAATTGATGTGAGTTATTTTTTAACTTTACAATGATATGTTTCATTGTAGTTTTTTATTGTTGTTTATACGTTTTGAATCATTGCTGTCCTTGAATATTGTTATATGAATGAATACACCTTTAAGAATTATATTTTTTCCCGCTTTTAGGTATTTAAATGGCTACTGGGTGTTGTTGTTTGTATATGGTCTGAAGAAGCTACTTGAAAGCACTAACCTCTGCAGTAATAAACCAGTTTTTAACCAACTTTTGTTTGCTTGTGTCGTTCAGCTTTTCCCGGTTAGGAGTCGCCACAGCGGAACTCCGGTCCGCTAATGATTGGCAGTTGATTTTTACATACCGGCTTGCCAGGCCTGATGCACAACCTTCAACAAAGGTACACCCATTCACGCATGTCTCCACGCACAAGACGCTCTAGCTGAGAATTGAACTGAACAGCGTCTTACTGTAAGGCGACAATGCTACCGCAGTACATGCTTAACATATAATGGCATCCTAATATCTCAGTAAAAGTATTTAAAGGCTGCAATGCAGCAATCAATAAAACATATTCTTACAAGTATAATAAGCACTATTTTATCTTCACAACTCTACAGTACTGTAAAGTCATTCTTCATTTCAACCATAACTACAAAGCACTGCATTTCTACTTTCTATCAATCAGCCATAACATTCCCTTTGTATAATGTGTTGCCTCAAAAATCCTGTTGTAGCAGTTTTCTTTGCTCTTGTAAACTTTGCTAGCGAATTTCCTAGTTTGTATTCTCTTTGCTCATGAAGAAATAATTTAGTTACATTACTTATTTTCACACAGAATTAAGGAGCTCACAACTGAATAGGTAATCACAGACTTGCTAGGGAAGGCAACCAATTTGGAGATAGCACCCCTGTTGTGATTACACCACTAAATGGACAGAGAAAAGCTTTTTTTTCAGATTGGTAGGGGTAGGGATGAAGGCAGTCACTTCAAATTCATTTGCTGTTGCAATGTATTATGTAAATTCAAAAATAATCTGTGAATTTAGACCTGAGAAGAAAATGACTAGGTAACTGAAATAACTTGCTCCTTGAAACAAGTTCTCCAGAGAGGAGAAAGACATAAGAGCAGCTTGTATAAGATTTTCAGACAAGACATAGAGTTAATACTTTTACAAATTAAAAGAGGTGGGTAACAGTAAAGCATGCATACTGAGTCATTGTGCCAGAATGACCTTAAATATCCTGGAGCCCTAAAATGGAGCAGATGACAGATTTTAAAAAAGATGTTTGGGGTTGTCACTGTTTTGGACCTAAATGTCCTGTTGAAACTTCTAAGTGTTATAAAAAATTGGGGCAATGACAAAGGCATCTTTGTAGAACAGTACTTTCCTGAATGCATAGTAGCAAGTCCTGTCTAAACCCTCCCACCCAACTCCCAGTGACGTGTTCAAATAATGAATAAATATTCACGGTGATGTCTTCACCGGCCTCATGAATATTCATCGGGTATTCAGCACATTAGCTCAAGGGAGCACTACAATTCAATGTTGTGTCTTTCGGCTTATCCCATTTAGGGGTCACCACAGTAGAACTCCGGTCCGCTAATGTTTGGTAGTGGATTTTTACATGCCGAGTTACCAGCCCTAATACACAACCTTCACCGAAGGCACGCCCATTCACGTATGCCTCCACACAGAAGACGTTCTAGCTGAGAATCGAATGGGACAACATCTTGCTGTGAGGAGACAACGCTACCGCAGCACCACTACCGCAGGTCGAGCACTACAGTTCAGTAATGGTAAAGAAACAGCACTGTAATGGAAACTGCTATTAATGAAAGATGTGGTGTATGATGTTAGCAATGATCTGTTTATTAATACAGACTTATGCATCAAGACAGAAGGTCATTATGAGGCATGCATACCTCTCAACTGTCTCTGATTTATCCTGATGTTGTTGTTTGTCTTTTAGCTTTTCCCAGTTAGGGGTTGCACAGCGAACTCAGATCCGCTAATGATTGGCAGTAGATTTTCACGAACGCCGAGGTGCCAGCTCGATGTCCAACCTTCAACGAAGGCACGCCCATTTACGCATGTCTTTCAAATGCCACCCAACTGCGGGGAGGACATGCAGACTCCACACAGAAGGCACTCCCCGCACTCTAGCTGAGAATCAAATGGGAGAACCTTTTGCTGTGAGGCAACAATGCTACTGCTGTACCACCGTGGCATTCTCTGATTTATCCTGATATTGCTCAGTAATTTACTGTTTAATAACACCTATCTGGGTTCCGCTAGTGACAGATGTTATTACTTTGCCTTGGTCCACATTTTACAGGATTAGGGTTAGGGTTGGGCCTAGGGTTAACCCTAACCTTAATCCTAACTCTAATGTTTAAGTAAGGGCATTGCATCCAGGTCTAAAGATGTTATAACTCCACTGTATCCGACCCTCATTTGACCACTAATTGAGTGCAATGCCTCCTTTTGCATGTACCTCACCAGACACCTGCAGCAGCTGGATAGACCATAGAGGTTTCTCACAAGGAAAATTCAGGGCCTCAAACCACGTCTTACATGGATAGACTGAAAGCCCTGTCACTGTACTCTGTATCCTACAGGCTACTGAGAGGCAACTTGTGCCTTGCCCTAATGGAAATGCTGCACATCCACAAATAAAATGGGACAAGAGTCACTCACTCCAGGGATCTTAACCTGGCCTGTGACATCAAGGGAACATGCTGGAGACAGATATGTCTCCCAGAGATTGCCACTCTTTTAGAACAGACTCCCAATTCACATTAAGCAGAACTCCTCTCTGACCGTATTCAAGTGTAACCTGGACAATTAGATGGGAGACCACAAACTCACCCCAGGGGTGACATCCATCTATCCAAGGTCATTTGGAATAACTCGGTATAATATGGCTAAGATTGTAAGGGTAACTTGGGTATAACATGGCTAAGCTTATAAGAGTTCTAGGGCTGTTAGCCTAGTAGCTTTCTATGAACCTATGAACCTATGACAGTCATATGTATAATCATTTTCAATATCCGTATGAGTTTTTAATAAGTCCCCAGTCAGACAGGAAACATAATTCTAGCTTATTGGGCTTGGGACCAGTTTGCTCTACTTGCATACCATTCAAATGCCACCAGACAGGTACTCACATTGTCTTCCTTCCCTTTCTTCAGATGGCCACTGACGTTTGAGATTACTTACAAGGTAGGAAGGTTGGCTCACAATCATGGAAATCTGTAGTTCCAGACTAAGCAAGTCTTGGCCAGTTACAACACATCTCTCCAAAAGAGCTGTTGTAAAGCTTACTAAAGCCTAAGTTCCAGTCACTAATGCTTCAGTGATCACTTCCATTTGGCTAAGAATTCAGCAGCTACAATTTAGTACACACAGGCTTTTGGCTTCATAAGACATGAACCAGAAGCACTCGCTGAGACAAATCCTTTCCACTACCACAGGGACTATTTTTCCAGCACAACTGCCTTAATGAGTACAAGGGTTTTGTCATATCCTCAGAGAATACATCTTTACTGCAAAAATCTATTCAGTAGGAGTGCATCACCATATGAGTACAAGTGTTTTACAGTTTCTCTGCTTTTATCAGAAACCTTCTTATGCAATACATCACATGTTCCCCACTTTGAGAGGTAGCACTCATTCTGGAAGCTTACTTTTGTTAAGTAGTCAGTCAATAATTGATATTCAAGCTGATTGGGCATTGTTTTTTCTGGGAAGTGGAAAAACTCAAAACTAAGTTATAAAAGAAAAACTGTTCTTTTGTCTCCCTCACTTCACCAATGCCAGATTTTGTTGTATCAAAAACAGTTTAATATGTCTTCAAGTCTGAACTGGTTTATTTACAAGAGAAAAATGAAAAGCCCAGTGTTCTTACCAAAAGTTGGGGAATAACAAAAAAAAATAGTATTCCAGTTTAGTCTCTCCACAGTCCTTGTTGAATATAAGATGCCTCATCATACAGTGATCCAGAATGAAACAGTACTTGCTAAAAGTTCAGTCTCTTTGTTCAAGCAAGCAGTTATTTCAAATAACCCTACAAGACTTTCAATAGATATTGCAAATAACTCTCCATAACTTTTACAGTAAGCTTCTCCTCTTAAGGATGGCTTTTGAATACTCCCCTCTTTTTTTTCTCATTTCAACTAGGGGATCATGGATAGTGGTCCCAATATAGCTCCTAAAGTCAGCTTATTTCTAGTAACACTGTGACTTTTCCTGCTTCCTACATATTTCCTGTTAGAAGGCAAACCTACCTGGAATACAGCAGTGTGTTTCCCTGGCCTTGCTCAGCCTCTGCTCAGCAAAAGTGTGGCATGGCATGACATCACATGATTGATGATCTCATGACTTATTCATTTAAATTCATTAATGCCAGGATATACTTGGCTCCCAGTGAAATTAGATACAATTATATCAGTTAAATCATAACTGGATGCCTACTTATCTGAATAATAACATATGCATAAAGCAGTTACACAAACATGTCTTACAGTAGCAGTTATTCATACATACCAGTTCTTCTGTTGCCTGTAAATGTATGTGCACTGGTGCCATTAAATCAGCAAAAAGTCAAAAACGGTCTCCTCATCAGCAGTACTAATTAAATTTAAATGTGAAAATGTCAAAACACGATTGTATAATGCTTCATATATTAAAAATATTCAGCACTAAATATGTGCAGACATGATAATATCCATTTCATCGATCTATCAATCACATTATTTCATATTGTTTCTGTATTTAATTTACTAAATAAGCAAAAACTTAAAAATTGTAAACTAAAAAAAATGATAGAATAATCAATGATATTTCAGTTAATCCAAGTAATAAAGCATCAGCTCGGGGTTAATGCTCCAGTGTCAAAAGCAAAAACTAAATGAATAAACAGTCCACAAAGGAGCAAAACAATGAAGAGGAAAAATACTTGAATAAAAAATCCCATACGCTGAAAAATACAGCATAAATCAAGTGTAGTCCACAAAAATCAAAAGTTGGTTAAAAACTGGTTTATTACTGCAGAGGTTAGCGCTTTCGCAAGTAGCTTCTTCAGACCATATACAAACAACAACACCCAGTAGCCATTTAAATACCTAAAAAGGCGGGAAAAAATATAATTCTTAAAGGTGTATCCATTCATATAACAATATTCAAGGACAGCAATGATTCAAAATGTATAAACAACAATAAAAAACTACAATGAAACATATCATTGTAAAGTTAAAAAATAACTCACATCAATTCATCTAAAATGTACAATGTACCTATAAAAACTGTCATTAAGATATAAGAGAAACATGGTAATGTGACCATGAGCACCAAAAAAACACACCAAAAAAACAAAAAAAAAAAAAACAAAAAAAAAAAAACCCCCCAAAAAACCCCCAAAAAAACAAACCATTATTTCTTGTATCCTAACCTCCTCATTTTCAACAGTGGACGTAGAGGGACCTTCCCATTAAGCCCAGGAGGCACATCTGATCTAAACTTGATGATCCAATAGGATACAAGAAATAATGTTTTTTTTGGTGTTCATGGTCACATTACCATGTTTCTCTTATATCTTAATGACAGTTTTTATAGGTACATTGTACATTTTAGATGAATTGATGTGAGTTATTTTTTAACTTTACAATGATATGTTTCATTGTAGTTTTTTATTGTTGTTTATACGTTTTGAATCATTGCTGTCCTTGAATATTGTTATATGAATGAATACACCTTTAAGAATTATATTTTTTCCCGCCTTTTTAGGTATTTAAATGGCTACTGGGTGTTGTTGTTTGTATATGGTCTGAAGAAGCTACTTGCGAAAGCACTAACCTCTGCAGTAATAAACCAGTTTTTAACCAACTTTTGATTTTTATGGACTACGCTTGCTTTATGCTGTATTTTTCAGCGTATGGGATTTTTTATTCAAGTATTTTTCCTCTTCATTGTTTTGCTCCTTTGTGGACTGTTTATTCAATGATATTTCAGTGGTGCGTGTTGTGAAGACTGGTAGAGATGGGTGAAGGCTGCCAGCCTAGCCAGATAGAATTCTATACATAATTCTATCATTTGTAAATACTATG